>NC_045450.1:69916969-69948685 GCF_002776525.5 Piliocolobus tephrosceles
GAGGTCAGGAGTTCGAGACCAGCCTAGCCAACATGGTGAAACCCTGTCTCTACTAGAAATACAAAAGTTAACCAGGCATGGTGGCGGGCGCCTGTAGTCCCACCTACTTGGGAGGTTGAGGCAGGAGAATGGCGTGAACCCGGGAGGCGGAGGTTGCAGTTTGCCAAGATCGCGCCACTGCGCTTCAGCCTGGGCGACAGAGCAAGAGTCCGTTTCTGAATGAATGAATGAATGAATGAATGAATGAATGAATGAATAAAACAATGGAAATGGCATCAGAGCCCTACACCTGGTAGAGGAGGAGGTGTGAGCTGACCACGGTGCCCGCTGCAGGGGACTCTTCAGTGACTGGAGGGCAGAGGTAGGGCTACAGTCCTGGGAGGGAGTTCTGAACTGGGGGTTGACAGCACATGCTTGGGGTTTGGCTTATCTGTAAGGTACTGGGGAGCCACTGAAAGTGAATGAATGAAAGCTCCCTGGGGCAAGATGGGCCTATTTCCTGCTCCAACCCCAGCATCTTGAACAGGGCCTGGGACATCCTAGGAGTTCTCTCATCACTAGTTGAATGAATGAATGAATGAATGAATGAAGGGTTCGGAGGGAAGAATGCAGAGAGCTTGGCCCTGGGTAGGGGCAGTGGAGAGGAGGGCAGTGAGGAGCTGAGGCCTGAGGTTCTGCCTTGGACCACTTGGCCTGTGGTGCTGTTGGACCCAACACAGGCCTGGGGGTGAGTGGGTGCGGGAGGACGCCTGGGAGGTGGCGTCCTGCTATTGATGTTTTCTCTGCCCAGGTTCTCCCCACACACAGGGTTGGGGGGACGTGCCAGCCTGCCCTGACCTTCCCAGAGTCCCCCTCCAGCATCTGCTGCCTACCTCCTCCTCCGTTAGAGCTTGTTTGTTTTTCTTCCAGAACCATCGCCTCTCACCAAGGCAGCCATCCAAGGTGGGCGGTGTTCCTGAGACATCCTCTGGCCCCCGCACCCCTGTGGCGGCGGCCTGGTTGGGGCTGGTGCTGCGGTTTCGTCAGCCCTTGGCTCTGGGCTCTGCAGGCGGAATCCCGAGCGTGTGTGAGGGCCGCCCTGGCCTCAGCGTGTGTCCTGGGAAGGGGCTTTGGAAGCCTCTCTGCTTGTCTTGGCTGCCTCTGCTCGCTCAGCACTGCCCACACTGGGGCCGCCAGCCTCTGTGCTCCCCCTTGGAGGAGCCAGGCAGGGTTTGGGTCAGAGCTGGGGCGGAGGAAGGCTCCAGGCTGCTTGCCGCAGGGTCTCCCTGGTGGGGCCAGCCCTTGGGGCCTTCAGCAGGGTGGGGGACCCTCAGTCAGGGTGGGGAACCCTCAGTCAGGGTGGGGGGGGCTCCTGTTCTTCTCACCACCACCTGATCTACCCTCCCCCAGTTCATTCATCCACAGGGCTCCTTCCTTCCAGTCCTTCCTTCCCCAACAGATAGTTAATGAGCACCTACTGTGTGCTAGACTGGCTAACACCACCTGCACACCCGGGCCTGGGGAGGGCAGTGCTGTTTTCTTTTTTCTTTTTCTTTTTTTTTTTTTTTTTGAGATGGAGCCTTGCTCTGTTGCTCAGGCTGGAGTGCAGTGGTGCGATCTTGGCTCACTGCAACCTCTACCTCTCGAGTTCAAGCAATTCTCCTGCCTCAGCCTCCCGAGTAGCTGGGATTACAGGCCACCACCACACCCCCCTAATTTGTTTTTGTATTTTTGGTGGAGATGAGGTTTCACCTTGTTGGCCAGACTGGTCTCGAACTCCCGACCTCAAGTGATCCACTTGCCTCTGCCTTCCAAAGTACTGGGATTATAGACATGAGTCACCACGCCAGGCCTGGCAGTGGCTTTTTCTAGTGAAAAGTCACTGGAAGGTGTTAATGGGGGCAGTGGCCAGAGCTGGGCATTTAAAGACCCTCCTAGTGCAAGGTGGCTGCCTCTGAGGACGAGCAGGTATTGAGCACCAGGTGTGAGGCAGGGCATGTGAGCAAGGCTGGCAGAGAGCCCTTCCTGGGGAGCTTGGCAGAAGGCGCTGCAGGGGTGGGGAGGACTGTCTGCTTCAAGAGCCCTAAGAAGGGACACTGATCTGTCTTTGCATGGCTGCCCTGAGTCCCCCTGGGCTCCTCCTGCAAGCCCTTCCTGGAGCCTGGCCTCAGGGTCCTGGCGCTTCCATGCCTTCAGGACTAAGCACCTTCCCACCTAACCTGGGCTGCAGGAAGCGAGGCTGGGAGAGGTGAGAGCTGGAGAGCCAGGGCGGGCCCCACGGCTCCCAGCTCCTAGTGAGGGCTCTTCCAGGTAACTCCGTACCTGATCTTGGGGAGCCACAGGAACACAGGCAGGGTTGGGGGTCCCACCGGGGCTATGATTCTGCCGTTTGTCATGATTCAATAGAAATCTCTTCTCCATCTTGATCACGCCAGTTCTGGATCCTGAAATCCGATACTGAAATCCTGAAAATCTCAGATCCCAAAGCAAGTGGAAGTCTGGTTTGCCAGCTGAGGTCTGGAAATGTTTTTGGTCTTGGTCTACTGGTAACGGGGTGCATCCTTCTGCATCGGAGCATCAGGCCTGACGTTGAACTGTATGCACTTGACTGTGAATGTCTGTGGCCTGGTAGAAACACCCTGGCTCAGGGCCCAGAGTGAGCCTGCAGCCCTGTAGTGCCACCAGTGAGTGGCTTTGAGCCACGGAATCTCTGAAGACTGAATCTCTCCGAGCCTCAACTTGCTTATCTGTTAAGTGGGACATTGGTTTTGGCCTCCAAGGGTTCTTGTGAAGATGAAAGAAGTTAACAGGAACGTGATGCTTGGCCATTGTGACTGTTCTGTTGACACGCGGGTGCCCAAGTTGTTCTCTGTGCGTGTCCCCTCCTCCCCAGTCATTAGCCCAAGGGCTTCCCCGAATGGAATCCCACACCCTTCCTGCTGGTGCTGGGCCCCTCCCCCAGCTGCACAGCCACAGCCAGAGCCCCTCAGTTGGCTCAGGCCCCCTTCGGGTAGACCAGACCCCCGCCAAGGAGGAGAGGGGTGGAGCGTCAGCATCCAGCACTTCTGACCCCTGCATTCCTCAGCAACGACTGTCCTGGGGGCTGCTGCTGGCCTTTCCTGCCACCTTCCCTGTTGGGGTTCACAGCCCAGGAGTCCTGGCAGGGACAAGGGGCCGGTCACTGAGCCTCTCTGAGCCTCACCTGAAGCGAGGGGAAGATGGTAGTTCCTGCTGCTGGGGGTCTCCCGGACTTAAGTGAGACGGTGCGTGGAGGGGTCATGAAGAGCTGGAGCCTGGGTGTGCCCTGCGAGGTTCCTCAGGGCCACTGTCGACATGTTGCCCACAAGGACTGCCATTGTCCTGAGCATGGTGACAGCTGAGGGTGTCAGAGTGGGCGTTCAGACCTCGTCTGTCTTGGCTGAATTGTATTCAGAGGCTGGTGCTGGGTTGGGGGGTCCCAGGTAATTATGATTCCTGCATAGTCGGGGAGCAGCGAGGCTGGACGCAGGACCCGGGGAAGCAGAAGTGCGACTTTCTGTAAGTCATGGAGAGATGTTCCCATCATTCTAATTCCCTCTTAAAAAATGCCCTCTTAAAAGCTGCCACCCGAGGCCCTGGTGTCTCTGAGTCCAGTCTGGAGGCTGGAAGAGGCTGTTTCCATCTTCCAGGGATGCCTGTCAGGTTTTTCAAAGCTTTAGCCGGGCCTCCCCCATGAAACGAGCCTCCTTCCTCCTCTGGAGACAGCTCTGAGCTTGAACCTGGTTCTGATACTTCCTAGCTGCGTGACCTTGGGCTCAGCCGCATGACCCTGAGCTCGTTGCTTCTCCTCCCAGAGCCTCAGTTCTTTGTGTCTGTAAAAGCGGGGCTGTTGGTTTTCATCCTAGAGGGCTGTGGTGAGTCGATGCTGGGGCACCCAGCATAGCCCCTGGCACCTGGCAGTTACCCCTGAGGGCGTGCTTCCCAGTGCTACCTCCCAGGCCCTCTCTGTCTCTGCCCCACCCTTTCCCAAGTGGGCATTGCGTGATATCATGCTGGTAGCTTGCAGTCTGCTGCCGTGGGAGTGTTTACACCAGGGAAATGGGCAGGTACTGCAAGCTGGAGTTGTTTATTTTTTTCAGAAAGCTGGTGGTTAAACATTTACCTCACCTCAGGGTGGGGGCGTTGGTGAGTCTCTGAACAAACAGTGTCAGTTACTCGGTGTGGTCCCCCAGTGCCTGGATTTAGGAATATGTCACTCAGCTAGTAAGCCACTGAATAGGGATTCAAACTCAGGTCTGTGTGACTCTGAAACCCTGCGCTTTATGTACTCAGCCCTACTAGGGTGGTCTGGGAGGGCTTCCTGGAGGCGGTGTGGCTCCTAGCTGGGATTCAAAGGACTTTCTCCCCCAGATCTGTCCTCCTGTGCTCACTTTAGGACTAAGAGTGGCCGATGCCCTTTATGGAATCTCATGGCCTACACTACAGACCCCCTCCCCGGGCACCCCCAGCCCACACTGGGCAGCCTGCCCTCCCTTCCTGGTGGCTGCTGGGAGGGGAGGGAGCTGGCCCCTCCGAGGCTGCTCATCTCTCCTAGCTGCTGTCTGCACCTGGGGTCAGCCAGGTTCCCTTGCTCGCTGCTGCACCGTCCTGGTGTCCCTGCCTCCGCCCTGAGCCCTCCACTCTCAGGAGTTGCAAGAGTCCCATGTCCCCAAGTGATTTGTGCTGGTGCTCACTGGCATTACAGATTCACTGCCCATCACACGCCAGGCATCTCGCCCTGTGGATGCCTGCAGAGGCCCTCACTTCCTCTCCTGGCACCAAGGAAGACTGTAATGCCTTCCTGTCCACAAGCCTCAGTATCCTCTGCTCACCCCACCCCCCCGCAAGTAGCCACCCTCCTGCTTCCCCTCTGCCAGAGGCCCAGCAGCCCTCAGGGTCTGTCCCTGCTGGCCAGGGCCTGCACACAGGCGATGTGTCACCCTCCCCGCACCCCCACTCAGGAAAGGGTGGGTCAGTGCAGTCAGCAGGACCACATGGAACTGGGCAGTTGGTGAAGACCACCTTCCGTCTTCCTGTCGGTGCCCCGCGGGGCGGGGCCTGTGCTCAGCCACTTTACACTGGTCCTTCTTTTAAACTCACAGCAGCACAGCGTGGACAGTGCTGTCACCAGCGCTTTACAGATGGGCGCACCGAGGCCCATCCAGGACAGCCATGCCTGCTGGGCTTGAGAGGGCAGCCCCTGTCCCAAGCAGGGAGGGCTGGACGGGGACTCTGGAAACAGGAGGTTTAGGACAGTGACCCCGACCCCACTCCTCCTTAGAAAAATTTTGATGCTGGCCCTGCTCCTGGGGATTCTGATATAATTGGCTTGGGGTGGACCTTGGGCTTAGACATTTTTGCAAAGTTCTCTAGGTGACCCGGTGTGTGTTTTTTTTTTTTTTTTTTTTGAGGCAAGGTCTTGTTCTGTCATCTAGGCAGTAGTGCGATCATGGCTCACTGCAGCCTTGACTTCTTGGACTCAAGTGATCCTCCCACCCCAGCCTCCTGAGTAGCTGGGACTACAGGCGCACACCACCAAGCCCAGCTAATTTTAAAAATTTTTTGCAGAGATGGGGTCTTACTATGTAGCCCAGGCTGGTCACAGACTCCTAGGCTCAAGCAGTCCTCCTTCCTTGCCTTCCTGAAGTGCTGGGATTACAGGCACAAGCCTCTGCGCCCATCCCCCAGGTGACTAACGTGTAGCCCCCGAGGAGACACAGAGTCAGTTTCCGAAGTGTGTGATCCTGATACAAATGACCGCACCCGTTGCCACCTAAAACATACATCTATTATACTTCAGTTCTGGAAGTCCAAAGCGCAAAATCATTCTTGCTGGGCCAGGCTACAGTCAAGGTGCCAGCAGAGAGGTCCTTTCTGGGGGCTACAGGGGAGAATCTCTTTGCTTCTAGAGGCTGCCTGGGAGGGGAAGGACGTTGGAGGGCAGTGGGACTTACCCCAAACGGGGACACACACCCCTTTCCTCACAGTTTTGCTGCTGGAACTGTGTCCCTGGCATCACTGCCTGTGTTGAAGAAGGTGGTGGCGTGTGGCTGCTCGCGGCTGGGTGCACACAGCAATCCCAGGAGCTTTGCACATGCCCTCCTGGAAGGTGGGGCTGGGAAATAAACCACAGGAGCCATGTGTTGGCCTCTACGTGGCAGCAGGAGCTGGGGTGGAAAGAGCTCCCAGAGATGTTGTGAGTGGAGGAGCAGGGAGCCGGCTCCGTGTCTGGTGTGCCGTGGTTTGTCCTGGCAGGTGAGAATGTGTGTGGACGCATCTATGCTTGTGTGTACACGTGGCAGATTGGGGGGAGACGCATAGGAAGGGTCTACCATGGTCATTTTTGGGAGTCCAAGCAACCTTCACTTTTAACTGTTTCTACTGTTTGGCTTTTAAAAAATCATATGTTGGCCAAGCACGGTGGCTCATGCCTGTAATCCCAGCACTTTGGGAGGCCGAGGTGGGAGGATCACCTCAGGTCAGGAGTTTGAGACCAGCCTGACCAACATGGCAAAACTTCGTCTCTACTAAAAATACAAAAATTTGCTGGCATGGTGGTGGGCACCTGTAATCCCAGCTACTTGAGAGGCTGAGGGGGAGAACCACTTGAACCCAGGAGGAAGAGTTTGCAGTGAGCCAGGATGGCGCCATTGCACTCCAGCCTGGGCAACAGAGTAAGACTCCATCTCAAAAAAAAAAAAAAAAAATCATGTGTCTCACTATTTAACATTTTTGAAAGTCTTTGATCTCAAAAGAAACGTTATGGGGGCCAGGAGGCTATCTTTATTACTGGGTCACAGCTTAGAAATAAGCGTGGTTCAGTGGGGGTGTCTTTCTCTGGTTAGCTGTTCCCTTAGGGTGGCACACGTTTGTCACTAGCTGGAGGGGGTGGGAGGGTCCCCGTAGATCTCACGGTGGCAGGTGCATGCAGTTTTGCTGTGCCCTCGAGGGGTGCACATCCACCAGGGCTGCCCACCACGCTGGTGCTGTTACAATAGGCTTGCAGCGTGGCTGGTGCTGTTACAATAGGCTTGCAGCGTGGCTGTAGGTCTGCTTCAGGGAGCTTGTAGTGGGGGCGGGACGGTGTCCAGCCTGCAGAGGAAAGCCAAAGCGTCAGGTGTGTGAAGGGCAGTGTGGACAAAGGGGTAAACAAAGTCACAGGGCACACTGAGAGGAACCCTGGGTGAACATCCCTGAGAGTAGTGGGTGCACCTCCCTGGACCCCACTGCGCCTCCTGGAGGCCAGGGGGGAAATGAGATAAGAGTGGGGTACAGTTTAGTGTCCTAGTGAGGAGCATGGACAGAGGCCACGGTTCCTGTTTGCCCTGAGGAAGAGTGTAATGCCTTCCTGTCCGCAAGCCTCAGTATCCTCTGCTCACCCCACACACCCCTGCAAGCAGCCACCCTCCTGCTTCCCCTCTGCCAGAGGCCCAGCAGCCCTGGTCTGCCACCATGTTGGGTGACTCAAGCCATTGCTTAACCGTCTAGGGCCACACTTAACCTCCTGAAAGATGGGCACGCAAGACAGCTTCCTCCAGAGGTATTAGTTAGGTCTCCTCCCACACTATCTCCTGCTTAACGTGCTCACACTCACGTGACACTATAGTATTATTTATTGCATTATTCATATAAACAAGATTCCCCCCCCCCTTTTTTTGAGACAGTCTTGCTTGGTTACCCAGGCTGGAGTGCAGTGGCGCAATCTTAGCTCACTGGAGCCTCGACCTCCCAGCCTCCTGAGTAGCTGGGACTACAGGTGTGCACCACTATGCCGGCTAATTTTTGTATTTTTTGTAGAGATGGGTTTCCCCCTGTTGCACAGGCTGGTCTTGAACTCCTGGGCTCAAGTGATCTGCCCACCTCAGCCTCCTAAAGCACTATAATTTCAGACGTGAGCCACCATACGGCCAAGATGCCCCTTTTTCAATATAAGTTTATTTTAAAAGGAAACTTTATACCCCAACTGTGGTTAGCAGAATGATGGTCCCCAAAGATGTCCACTTCCTAATCCCTGGAGCCTGTGAATATGTTGGTTACTTGGAATGGGGGTGGGCCGGGCGCGGTGGCTCACGCCTGTAATCCCAAAACTTCAGGAGGCTGAGGTGGGTGGATCACCTGAGGTCGGGAGTTCAAGACCAGCTTGAGCAAAATGGAGAAATCCCATCTCTACTAAAAATACAAAATTAGCCAGGTGTGGTGGTGCATGTCTGTAATCCCAACTATTTGGGAGGCTGAGGCAGGAGAATTGCTTGAACCTGGGAGGAGAGGTTGTTGTGAGCTGAGATTGCACCATTGCACTCCAGCCTGGGCAACAAGAGCTAGACTCTGTGTCCAAAAAAGAAAGAAAGAAAGGGGGCATTAAGGTAGCAGGTGGAATTAAGGCTGCGAATTAACCCTGGATTATGCTGGTGGGCCCAGTGTAATCACAGGGTCCTTAGAAGTGGGGAGGAGGCAGAAGAGAGTCAGAGAGGTGGGATGCAGCAGGGACTCACCTGGAATTGCTGGCTTTGAAGATGGAAAGAGGGGCCATGAGCCAAGGGATGCAGGCGGCTTCTAGAAGCTGGCCTGATGTCTTTGAGCCTCAGCCCTTGCCCTGCTATTAAAGCTGGAGATCGGCTAGTATTTGAGAGGCACGGAAGCCAGAGCAGCACCATTCCGAGACTTTCTGCTGGGAGCATGGGGAAGGGAAGTTTCGCTTCCTGTGTGTGGACGTGACGCTGCGTTTCCACCTGGTCCGGGGCAGAGCCTCTGCCTGACACATACCCATCCATGTGTCCCATTATTATTGTTGCTGTTGTCATTGTCCCATCATCCTTGGAGAAGGAGCTTCTTCCTAACTGACTGTGTTTAAAAACACTTCCCCTCTTTTCTTGCCCCTTTTGATTGGATTTCTTGGATATAAAGTTTCATGCCCTAATCTTGTTTAAAAGCAGTTACATTAAACATTTTAACTCTTTAATAGTCCTTACTATCTCTTCCAGTTAATTGTATGAACCGGACTTGTAACAGATTAGGGACGTTTAATAGAAAAAAAGTGTCCTCTGGTTGGAGGGGGACGGCCAGACTGTGGGCACTGCCTGGGGTTGCCTTGTCCAGCTCTGGCAGTTCCAGGACATGGACTCTAGGTGGCGCCAAAACCCAACCCTACGCTTTCCAGGTCCTCCCTGGGGCTTCTGCCTTCTGCGTGTGTGTGTGTGTGTGTGTGTGTGTATAGGGGGTGTCTGCCTGTGTTAGTGGAGGGGGCAAGGTGTCTGCATGTGTGTGTGGGAGGTGTCTGCGTGTGTTGGGGAGCAAGGCGTGTGTGTGTGTGGAGGGGGGTGTCTGGGTGTGTTAGTGGGGAGACGAGGTGTCTCTGCGCGTGTGTGTATTGGGGGGTGTCTGCATGTGTTAGTGTGTAGGGCATCTGTGTGTGACTGTGTGAATGCGTGTGAGTTGCAGGAAATCTGAGCCCACATACACTAGCACCCGTGTTCTTTTGTGGAGCGTGGTGGACATGGGGTGTCATGGAGGCCCCCTGCAGGATGCCCCAGCTTCAGGGACCCTGCGCGCACACGCGCGCACACGCACACGTGCACACACACACTCACATACACGCTGTCTGCAGGAGATGTGATTAGCAGATGTGCAGGAGCAGCCGTGATTTATGTCCCCAGTCGTCTAATTATCCCCAGCCCTGGAGGAGGGGAAATGAGGCGCTTTACAGGGCTGGGAGCCTGAAATCTCAGCAGGGGCTCTGGGCGCCAGGCCCACCCCAGTCCCACCCTCGGAGGCCCCAGAACCCTGGTGGCCTAGAGAGGGCCTGGGGGGCAGCCAAGGGCACTCTGCCTGGAAGCAATGAAATGGGCACCCTCTGGGGGAGCCTCCCCGCTGGATGTCTGTGGCCCTACTGAGCACCAGAGGAAGGGGGGGCTCCGGAAATCAGCCCCTTTGTCACGAAGTCCTGGCTGGCTTGTCCCCCACACCACAGCCCAGGGGAGTGTGGTAGAGGGGCCAGGTTGGGTGACCCCCTGCTCATGTCCCTGAGGCCCTTCCCAGTGCTCTTAGAATACAGTTTTAAGTGGCTCAGGGGGTGTCCCTGGATGGGGCACCACCTTCCTCTGTGACCTGTGTTGTTGCCCACCCCACCCTCCAGGGCTGCTGCCGCTCTGCGCTGTCCCCGAGGCTTTCCTTGACCGCCTCTGGTACGCCTCTCTCTTTGCTCTGTTTCCGCCCAGGCTCTCCTCTCTGGTTTCTCTGGTCACAAGTGTCTGGGTGTTGATTTCGCCGCGGGCTGGATGCTCTGAGTGGGAGGGTCTGCATGTCCCTGTCCATGCTCTGTCCCCAGTGCCTGGAAAAGACCTAGTGAGTAGGAAGTGCTCGATAATTACGCGTTGTTTGGACGGATGGACGATGGATGGGAAACCTGCCGCAGCACTGGGAGGTCCTCAGAGCTCAGTGGGGTCCTCCAGCAAGGGAAGGTGGCTTGGAGGACTGTACAGGCTCCAGAAGGCAGTGGCTGCATGCAGGGACCGGGCCTGAGCCAGGGAGGAGGACAGCATGAGGGCCGGGCTCTCACGCCACAGTCCTCAGAGGAGGCCTGGACCTGGCCGACCATACAGGGGGTTCTTTCTCCTGAGCCTGGCTCAAGCCACTGCCACCACTGCCACTTCTCCCACCCTGCACGCAAAGACCTGCCTGTCCCGGGGTTTAGCAGCAGCAGCGTTGGGGCTCCCCGGCCAGCTGGCCCTGGGCAGGCCACTCACAGCTCCTGCCTCTCATCTTCCACTTCATTGCTGCCCCTGGGGCTGCTGTGAGCACTCAGGGAGGGAACGTGGGGAGGGAGGGGCCGGGCACGTGGGGGACATGACAGGGGCTGGTCTGTGAGTGCAGTGGGGACACCTGAGCCCCCTTCTGAGCAGTGGCACAGCCCCTGCATCCGAGCCTGCACCCGAAGGCCCTTTCTGCCAGGAGGCCTGGGCAGTGGCTTCCTTCTTGTCACTTTTGGCTGTAGGAATTCCTTGGGGACAAATTGCCCAGTGCTGTTGGGTTCAGGACAGCTAGGGGTGACCCTGGCTTTAAAAGAGCTTATTTGAGGCCTGCCTGGTGCCCCCAGCTCTGTCCACCTGCCTGTGGGGCTGAGGGTCGGTGAGGTGCGCAGAGCTGCAGGTGCAAATGGAGAAGGACAGGCAGGCGCCTGCTGCTCATCTTGTGGGGACCCCGCCGGGCAGGTGGGCTTGGGGCCCCAGGAGCCCTGTACCCCTTAGAGAGTCTTCGCTGCTGCCTCCTCCGCCTCGGTCTCCCTCCACCTCCCTCTGCCTTTCTCTTTCTCTGACCGTTTGTCTTCCCACCTCTGCCCAGTTTGGATTCTGGGTCCTTCTGTGTCCTGTGCTGCCATCCTCACTAGCTCTGTCTCTTTCTCTCCTTTTGTCTGTCTCTCCCCTTTTTCCCTCTTCTTTCTGTTTCCTCTGTCTCTTTTCTTTTTTTTTTTTGAGACGGAGTCTTGCTGTGTCTCCTGGGCTGGAGTGCAGTGGCCGATCTCAGCTCACTGCAAGCTCCGCCTCCCGGGTTTTACGCCATTCTCCTGCCTCAGCCTCCGGAGTCGCTGGGACTACAGGCGCCCGCCACCTCGCCCGGCTAGTTTTTTGTATTTTTTAGTAGAGACGGGGTTTCACCTTGTTAGCCAGGATGGTCTCGATCTCCTGACCTCATGATCCGCCCGTCTCGGCCTCCCAAAGTGCTGGGATTACAGGCTTGAGCCACCGCGCCCGGCCCCTCTGTCTCTTTTCTCTTCCCCCTTCTCTCTCTCCATTTTCCTCTCACACTCCCTCCTTTTTCCCTCTGTCTCTCTCGCCCTCCCTTTCTCTGCCGCCTCTTCCTCTCTCTTTGCCTCTCTCTGAGCAGCTGTTACCTAATAGGCTGTTAATGATGATACAGTAAGTGGAAGGCAGAGTCCTGGGGGAGCCGCCATGATCTGTGTAATTGGTCTCGAAGGAGGCAGAAGTATCTAATATTTACACACCAGCATTAGTCCTTTGGGAACCTTATCTTGGCTGGAACCAAGCAGGGAGGGGGGTGCTGGCTGGCGCCGTCTCCCCCCATTGATACCAGCTCAGGTCTTTAGTTAATGGGAACCGCTTCCTCCCTTTGGGGGAAGATACCAAGGTGCAGGCTGAGGTTCCGGGAGGCATGAAGTCAGTGCTGAGAGTGGTTGATTGGACCAGCCTGCATGGGCCCTGGGCACTGGGCACTCCCTTGGAGTTAGTGCTCAACTGGCAGGTGGAGCTCCCGGGATGGGCGAGGGAGACAGACACAGATAGGAGGCAGCTCCCAGGCGATGCCTTCAGCCTCTGGATCCAGCCATGCCTGAAGGCCTCCTGCCCCAGACGCTTCATGTTCCGAGTCCACAAAAGCCCTTTTGCTCAGCCAGTTTGAGGCCCAGCTAAGACATCTTGCCTTTCCCAGGCATGAGAGATATTTAAGCAGCAGTGGCTGCATTTGTGCAGACTTCATTGTGCCCAGTAGCCCAGTATACCCAGCCAGCAGGAACAAAGCTGCCTTAGTGGGCCCAGAGCCCGTCCCTGACTCAGCCCCTTCCCTAGGTCCCATGGGGGATAGCGGCGACCCCTCGCAGAAGGGGGCGTGGGGCCCAGGAGGCATGCTCGCAGCGAGGACTGTGGCACTTGCGGAGGCCCAGCCGGGCTAGCACTCTGTGGGCCTGTGCAGGCAGCAGCCCCGAGGTGAGGCTGCCGTCGCCCGTTTCAGACTGGGACCCTGAGCGGCAGAGCTGGGTTGCCAGCTAGGGCTCCGGGTTCTGGGGAGGGGGCGTGGGGTGCCTCTCCCCAAAGGCTGCTGCCAGCGCCAGCACCAGGACTTCTCACGATCATCACTCTGTGGAGAAACAGCACGGCAGGGCAGAGTCCTGGGTTCCCGCCAGGACACTGGGGGCAGGCGTCCAGCCACTCTGGGGCAGGTCTGGTCCTGGGGCTCCCATTGTCCAGCTGTCCCTACAGCAGGATGTTTGGGAAGGGGGTGTTCTGGTAACCCTGAGGGCCTGGCTTGGAGTCAGGGCTGCCCCTCACAGCTCTGTGCCCACGCGGCACAGGGTCAGGCCGCCCTGCAGTTTGGCAGGTAGGCAGGCAGATGCCGTCCATGGCCCATCGCTCCGGTTGTTCTCCATGAGGGCAGCAACGTCACAGCTGCAGAAGCTGGTGATGCGACAGGCCCGAGAGTGATGCCAGCTGGGCACTTCTCCTTGCCTCGGTTTCCTTGTCTGTAGCAGTGATGAGAACGGCTCCTGCCTCCCAAGCGGTTACGGGGTCCCCTGGGGTGAGGGCAAGGTTTGTGCACCCTCCTGGCTCCTGCTGCAGGTCCCGTGGTGTTGGTCTGCCGTGGCCTCAGCAGCTCTGCTCGGTTCTCTCCTAGTTTTGTTCACCAACTTGAGGCCAGGCCGAGCCCTTGGCTGTGCCCCTTGAAGAGACCCCCTTCCCCCTGCCCACACCAGGGAGGGAGGCCAAGTGGCCTGTCTTTCAGAAGGGGCTTGGACTTTTCCAGGGAGGCCTGGCGAAGAGTCCCGGGTCCCTGGCAGAGGTTCTTGTGGCGCCCTGCTCGTGCCAGCAGTGCACCCCCTCTCGCCTGGGCCCTGTAGGACTGGCTGGCAGTTTACAAACAGAGCAGCTGGCAGGGCGTCTGCGCTTGGCTGGCCCCGCCCCAGCTGGGTGTTCCCGGGATGCCTGATGAGCCCAGCTGGGGGCGGAGGCGCCAGGGCCAGGCCTCCCCCAACCCCCTACTGCTCTGTCTGCAAGCCCCTTGCCATGGAGACCCCCAAGCACCTTTATTGTGCTGCTGATCATCAAAACAATGTGTCCATGGCTTTTTATCTTTGTAATTCAAAAATACCCCGATGTATGAAAAACGGCATTTTGTAAGTGCTATTTTAAGTGCAGTTTTTTTATAACAGCCGTATTGAGATATAATTCACATATCATTGCAAGCCACTGATTTAAACTGTAGAGTTTAGTGGTTTTGAGGATATTCACAGAGTTGCGCAACCATCACCACTATCTAATTCTAGAATATTTCCACCACCCCCAAAAGAAACCCTGCACCCTTAGCTGTCACTCCCCACCCGCACCCCCCATCCCTGGCAACCACCCATCTGCTTCTCCCCATCCCCTCCCTAGTCCCTGGCAGCCACCCATCCACTTCTTGTCTCCAGGCATTGGCCCGTTCTGGACATTTCATCTGTGTGGAATCACAGCACGTGGATGTCTGTGTCTGGCTTCTTTCACTCGGAGTCTGGCTTCCATGTAGCACAAGTCCAGGCTTCATTCCTTTTCATAGCTGAGTAATATTCCGCTGTGTGGGCGTGCCACGCCTCGTTATCTCTTCATCTGTGGATGGATGTTTGGGTTGCTCCCACTTTGGGCTGTTCTGAATCACCCGGCTGTGAGTACGCCTGTGGACGCGTGTCTCCATCCCCGCCGGCACCGTGCCTTCGTATGGGGTTGTGGCTCCTGGGCGTCGCCGTGTGTGAGCGCTCTCTGCAGAGCAGCTTCTTCCAGCTCTCAGAGGCCCTGCCCTCAGGCTGCTGTGTCCTCCCACAGATGTTCTCAAGGTGACAAAACCTGTCCCTGTGGGGAAGGACTCATGTCTGTTTTCTCCACCACCGTGTCCCAGCACCCAGCACAAACAACACAGAGTAGGTGCCCAGGAAGCGCCGGGTGAGTGGGCAGCCATGAAGCCTGGCACTCACCAGCTGGCTGAGCTGCAGCACAGTCCTGTTCTCTGTTTCCCTGGGCCCAGCAGGAGACAGGCCCGAGGTCTTCCAGCAGGGGTGCAGCCAGGCCGGGCCTCGAACCCTGCTCTGCCTGACCGAGGAACCAGACAGGGCTGCAGAAGGGCAGCAGAGTGACCCTGGGCAGGGGCTGGGCCCGGAGCCTGCCCGTCTGTGGTGGTGCCTCCCGGGCCTTGCTGGGCGGTCAGACCCTGCCTGCTGGGCACGTGCCCTCTTTCACACGCAGGCCTCTGCTACGGGGTACAGGACCCGCTTTTCCAGACGCAGGCGGCTGTTCCTCTTTCCCAGGTGATTCTGCATCAAGGGGCCCAAGTCATGCAGCAGCTGCCTGGTGGACTGGCATCTGGCTCCTGTCCTCATTAGGGGGCTGCACACACCCACTGGGTGTGCAGAACCCCTACCCTGTCCTCCAGGCAAGTAGGTCCCTGCTGTGTGCTCAGAAACAGCCACTCCCTGGCTGTCAGAGGCCACCATGCCAGGCTGCCATGAACAGGTAGGAACTGCCATCGGCTCCATTTTAGAGATGAGGAAACGGAGGCATAGAGAGGTGAGTCACTGCCTGATGGGCACACGCTAATAGATGGCAGATAGAGGAGTTGAAGCCCAGATTCTGACTCCGGAGACCCAGGGCTGACTCCCGCCCCATGGGATTAAACGAAACTTGGAAATGACGGAGCCTCGTACTGAGTAGATGCTCAGTAAACATCCGTTGCTTGGGAATCTGCTCCATGGGGTCACCCGGCCTGGCTCCTGAGGGAATCTGGCGGCAGGAGGGGGCTGGGCCTGTCACTATCTCCATGGGGTCACCCGGCCTGGCTCTTGAGGGAATCTGGTGGCAGGAGGGGGCTGGGCCTGTCACTATGGCTCAGTGTTACCTCCTCCATAGCACAAAGTTCTGGAATCTTCCTCCCTACCCTTGTTGCTTAGATGTGTATGCCCATGAAATTACTGTGGAAATCTGCCCTAGACACTTGCTGGTTTAAGGGGGCCAACCTCCTGGTCCCCACCTCAAATTTCCCCTCAGCCCCTCGGGCAGACTCAAGCCCATCTGCAGGCGCCAGTGCTCTGGGGAACCCAGTTTGAGAAGCTCAAATCAGGGTCAGGTGTCAGGCCCAGAAGTGCCCTGAAGATCCTCCTTCAGGGGGTTGTCAGAGCAGGAAGAGGCCGGAGAGGCCCCAGCTATGGTTTCAGGGGAGGAGGAAACGGAGGTCGTGCCAGTGTGGGGATGGCACAGCAAAGCTTTGAACCCTTGAGCCTCCAACATCAGAGAACGCCACAGTGAGTCACCCCAGCCACCTGCCCCAAGTTACAGGTGCAGTCTGAGGCTGCCGGTGACAGGACGGGCCTGTCCTTGCAGGCTCTGTATCCTCCAGCAAGACACTCAGCCTCTCTGAGCCTCAGTTTGGCTGCCTGTAAGGTGGGATGACCACAGGCTTGGCTCCCTTGCAGGGGCCTTGGTGGAGCTGACACTTGCCAACAGGGAGGGAGAAGGGAGGCGGAAGCTGGGTGGGCTCCCTGCCCTCGACAGCCCCCAGCCGCTCCCTGCAGCTTGCAAGGCTCAGCAGCCAGGCAGCTCCGGCTCATAGGCGCCCCCGCCCCCGCCCCCCGCCAGCAGGCTGCTTGCAGGCCCGCTGAAGATGCTGTGATGGGAAGAGCATATGGCGGGCATATGCCACGCGGGAATGAGCTGCCCACGGGAGGAGGCAGGAGTAGCAGAGACGGCGCCAAGGCCTGCCTCGCCGCCGGCGCTGCGCCACACCCACCTGGCTTGCTGGATACCCCTCTGCCCCTGGTCCTGCCCCGGAGTCTTCAACCCCGCTTGCTTGGGGTCTGGGATGTGTGCTGGGCCTCCAGGGTGGTGGGGCACTGTGCCCGCTGCCCACTAGGTGTCGCTGTCCCCTGCCAGATCCTGGAGAGCTGCAGCCTGTGTGGCCCTGGAAATGGAGTGGGGTCTCCAGGGGGAACAGGGCTGCTGCTGCAGCCACCTCTGCTGTCTCCACCTGGGACCCCTTTACGTCTCTGCCTCCTCTCTCTGGAGTCCCTTCTGTACACTGCTTTCTGAGTGTTGCAGAGGGATGGGGAGGCCTTGTCCTCCCAGGGCTCACTGTGCCAGGGTGGGCTATGGCACAGTGTGATTGATGGCACCGGTGGGGCTCCAGGAGTCTGGGAGAACCCAGAGGAAAGACATCCTGTCCAGTCCCCTTCCTGGAAGACCTGGAGGAGGAGTTAGCCAGGGGAGAAGGAGGGTGACAAGAGTGCTCCCGGTGGAGGGAACTGTGCGTGCAAAGGCCAGGAGGTGGGACAGGCTGGGTGCTGTGGGCTTGGAGGCTGCTCCTGGCAGTGGGAACTGTGTATGCAAAGGCCAGGAGGTGGCACAGGCTGGGTGCTGTGGGCTCACAGGTGGCAAAGGCAGGTCTGGATGTCTGGTGCGTTGTGTCAGGAAGGTGTGGGATGGAGCTGGAGCAAAAATGGAGGCTGAATTCCCATCTGGAAGGATAGGGACCCTGCTGTGTGGGGCGCAGCCTCAGCACCATCCCATTGCCAGCCCTTATAGGGCACTTACCATGTGCCAGGCAGCAGCTCATCTCACCTCTCGGGATTGCCCCGAAGGGGGCGTGGTTTCTACTCTGGTGTATTCTGGTGCACAGAGAGGTCAAGTGACTGGCCTGGGGTCACACAGCCAGATGGCAGAGCCGGCACTGGAGCCCACTCCTGGGAAGCAGGAGTAGGTGGTGGGACCCAGCTTTTCCCCCGCAGAGCCCTGCCCGCCCCTGCCTTCCGCCCAAGTGCCTGCAGACCTGGTTCTCTTGGCTGTCTGGATTGGGACATGTGTTGACCCTCACGAAGTTGTCCCCTAGCCTCTCCCACAGTGCCTGGCGCACAGCAGGTACTCAGCACATATTCTGCTAACTATTAGGTGACGCTTTAGCATGACCGCCCCACTCGGAGAGGTCCCCTGACCCCAGGAGGTCTGGCAGTGAGCGTCATCAATTGGGACAGGTGGCTCTGGGCTCTTAGCTTCTGGGGGGCCCTTGCCGCCCCCTGGGGAGGCCATTTGGAAATCTCACTCGCTGTCCACACATCCTCCCAGCTTGCTGGCTCTGATCCTAAGCCCGGCCACACACCTGTGACAGGGAGGACTGTGCCCCTGGGCACCAGCACTGACTGAAATGGGAGGGTCTTGGAAACCCAGACGCTATGACCAGGAAACCTAAAGGGAAGGATGCAGGCAGAGGGGGCCCAGTCAGGGGCAGGAGCTGGCCTAGAGCCCACTGTTAAACCAACACATGCTGTGCCCATTTTACACCTGCGGCAGCCGAGGCTGGGGACGTGTGCCCAGGTCTCAGTGTTGGAGGTGGAGGGGCATCCGGCCTGCTCTGCCCACCACAGTGCACTCATGAACACTGCTCTGTGTCCCCCGGTGATCCCCAGGCTGGGAAGAAGAGGAGGTTGGGGGCAGCACCCACCTCTGATGCGGGCGGTCTCTGCAGGGACCCGCCACCCACTGGATCCCGGTGCCGGAGCAGATGGGCCCAGAGAGGGAAGGCGGCGGCGGCGGTCGCTGTTGCCAGCTTCCGGCTCCCTGAGGGGCGGGCGTGAGAGGCAGGATGGAGCGAGTGGCAGAAGCCCAGCCTGCTGTCCACACCTCCCCACCCGCTCCCCAGCCCTTTCAGAGGCTTCTCCCGCGACTCCTGCTGCTTGGGAGACCCGGGAGCCCAGAGGCCAGAGCCTGGGCTTGGGAGGCCTGAAAGCCCAGCTGCCGCCCCAGCCTGGCTCAGCTGCCTTCTGGCTGTGTGGTCCAGGACCACTGATGATACCCCTCTCAGCCTCAGTTTCCCCATCTGTAAAGTGGGGGTGATGTCAGTGCCTACTTTTTTTTTTTTTTGAAATGGAGTCTTGCTCTGTTGCCCAGACTGGAGTGCAGTGGCATGATCTCGGTTCACTGCCACCTTTTCCTCCCGTGTTCAAGTGATTTTCCTGCCTCAGCCTCCCAAGTAGCTGGGATTACAGGTACCCACCACCACGCCCAGCTAATTTTTTGTATTTTTAGAGGGTTTTACCATGTTGACGAGGCTGGTGTCGAACTCCTGACCTCGTGATCTGCCTGCCTTGGCCTCCCAGAGTGCTGGGATTGTAGGCGTGAGCCACCATACCTGGCCAGTCAGTGCCTACTTTTCTTTCTTTTTTTTGGAGTGCAGTGGCGTGATCTCGGCTCACTGTAGCCTCGACCTCCTGCGCTCGAGTCATCCTCCCACTTTAGCCTCCTGAACAGCTGGGACTACAAGTGTGCATGACCATGCCTGGCTCAGTTTTACATTTTTGTAGAGATGGGGTCTCACCGTGTTGTCCAGGCTGGTCTCAAACTCCTGGGCTCAAGCAGTCCTCCTACTGTGGCCTCCCAAAGTGCTAGGAATACAGGCGTGAGCCACCACACCTGGCCAGTGCCTACTTCTCAATCCTGTGTGACCTTGGGCAAGTCCCTAACCTCCCTGTGCCTCAGCTTCCCCATATGTGAGATGGGAGAATAATACTAATTTCCTCAGAGTGTTGTGGGGCTGAAACAATGCCGGTTTTTCTGGTTAAACCACGCGGTGGGGAGGGGACGCCAACAGGGTGAGTTGGAAGCTCTTCCCTCCGCAGGGAGACTCAGACAGTACCAGGGGGGTGGAGGGCAGGAGCTTCAAGTAGGGCAAACAGCCCAAGAAACATGTAATGATAATAATAATATAATAATAATAACAACAACAACCAGCACCTGTGGAGCGCCCTCTCTGACGCAGACATGTCTAAGTGCTTTGCGTTAATCATAATGACAACAGCCAGCACTTAGGCACACCCTGTGTAAGGCAGACACTTTGCATGCACTGGTTCATTCAGCCTTAGAGTAGCTGTAGGTTTGGGACTGTTCTCGTTGCCTTGGTGCAGATGGGGAAGCTGAGGTGTGATGCGGCTGAGGCGCTCACTCTCAGGGCCGCCCAAGCATATTCCTTGACGAAGCTCTTGCTGGGCCTGATCCAGCACCTGGCCCAGCCTCCTGGCCTTGGCTGATGCCTTATGTCTCTCGGGGACCCCGGATTCCACCAGCTCCTTCCCATCCCCGCCTGAACACACCCACCAGCTCAGACCCCATGTCTGTCCCTGTCACGGGGTGCTGGGCCACCCAGAGGTGTTGTCAGCTGTGGGGTGTCGTCTCTGGCCTCAGGACACTCTTGTAGTAAATGATAAAGGCTTTACTCTCCAGCTTCAGGGCCCAGGACCGTCACCACGTGTAGCCACTTATATTTCAATGAAACGCAATGCAAAATTCAGCTCCTCAGCTGCACTTGCTGAGTTTCAAGTGATCACTATGTGCGGCCAGTTGCCATTGTATTGAGCAACACAGATCTAGAAGGTTCTTTCTGTCACAATACTTTCTATTGGATGGTGCTGCTCTTATTGGACAAGGTGGGGGTCTGTGGGTGGGGGGACATGGGACATAGGGAGGTTGAAG
Organism: Piliocolobus tephrosceles; assembly: GCF_002776525.5. NCBI lineage: Eukaryota > Metazoa > Chordata > Mammalia > Primates > Cercopithecidae > Piliocolobus > Piliocolobus tephrosceles. The sequence goes on from NC_045450.1 coordinate 69,937,231, forward strand.
AGACGAAGGGTGGATTACACTTGCTGTATTCGTCAGAGAACAATTGGAACAACACTCTGCTTTTTCTTTTTTTTGAGACAGAGTCACCCAGGCTGGAGTGCAGTGGTGTGATCTCAGCCCACTGCAACCTCCACCTCCTGAGTTCAAGCGATTCTCCTGCCCAGCCTCCCGAGTAGCTGGGATTACAGGAGCCTGCCACCACGCCTGGCTAATTTTTGTATTTTTAGTAGAGATGGGGTTTCAACCATGTCAGCCAGGCTGGTCGTGAACTCAACCTCAGGTGATCCTCCTGCCTCGGCCTCCCGAAGTGCTGGAATTACAGGCGTGAGCCACCACGCTCAGCAACGTTCTGCATTTTCTACCATGGTTCCCCAGGAGCTCATTCCGTTATATTTTGTCCAACTTCAAGCTGGAGCACATAGTGTGAGGAAGGATATTTCTTATATACTTATAAATTGATTTACAGGATAAGTCTGATAAGATATGGAAAATGAAGTAACATTTGGTTAAGCATTTTATAAACTGCCTTTATTGCAAAGGAAAAAAACTAGCCTGGGCAACATAGTGAGACCCCTGTTTCTACCACAAACTTAAAAATTAGCGGGATGTGGTGCACACCTGTGGTCCCAGCTACTGGTGGGGCTGAGGCAGGAGAATCACTTGAGCCCAGTCGTTTGAGTGAGGCTGTAGTAAGCCGTGATGGCACCATTGCCTGCGCAATAGAGTGAGACCCTGTCTCAAAAACGAAAAAGAAGAGAACAGATGAGCTAAGATTGGGTGTCCCCCCGAGTGTCTGGGATGCTTTGTCATTGTTCCTCCATGTCTCAGTTTATAAACACACGTAAACTGAGGCCCCTCACCTGGAGATTCCAGGGGCATAGGAGGGGTGGTGTGGTTGGGAGCTCAGGGCCTGGACTTAGTTCCTCACTTTGCAGAGTAACCTTGGTCTGCTTGACTTTCTTTGGAGACCCTCAGTTTCCCCATCTGTAGAATGGGCAAAACAGCCCTTGCTGGGTTGGGTGAGGATCTCAACTGAGGGGCAGGGTGAGGTGTGCACCTAGAAGACCAGCAGGCAGCAGGGGCCTCCTCACGCATCTTCAGAAGGGACAGAGTTGGGCTGAGAGTCCCCTCCAGCTCCCCCAAAACTATGAATATGGCCCACTGGTCCATCACACCACTGGGAGCAGCCCAGTTCCCTTGAGGGGCTGAGAGCAGGTTGGAGTCACACAGACTGTGTTTGATCTCAGCCGAGCCTCTGTCCTGGCCCTGCACCCCGGGCCTCCCTTCCTGAGCCACAGTGAAAGGATGTTGAGACGATGCCCCCTGATTCCTTCATTCTTCCCCTGAACACGTTCTTACTGGGTCTCCACTACAAGCTGCAGAAACAGCAGCAGGCAAACCCAGCAAAGCTCAGCCCTCCCGCATCCTGCGGCCCCATGGCCCCTGCTCCGCGCCAGCCCTTCCTGGCTGGCCTCCAGGTGGAGGGGGAGCTGGGGGCCAGGGCGCCTTTGCCTCCCAAGGCATCAGGAATCCCAGCAAGAGCCCTTTCCCCACTTGTGGGAGGAGGAGGGAGAGGGTTGTCAAAGCTGTTGGGTCTGCCGGGGTTCTCAGATGTCCTACCCGCCTGGTCAGTGACCGCCCAGCGGGGTCACCACGCACTCCTCCAAGAGGGACAAGCTTGTCGTGTCGGCGCTTGTCAGGCCTGCGAAGGGAGCTGTGGCGGTTTAGCCTCCGCCCCTTGTGGCCCCTGTGCCCCAGCCTGACCTCGCCCTCTCCCCATCAGAGGCCAGCCCGTTGTTCTGCCAACCTCCCCCCTGCCAGCTGCCTTGCCGCGCGGTTGCCATGGCAATCACTCAGCTGTCAGGGGCCCACTGCTCCCCCTTCTTCTCTGGGGGCTGAGCTCTTCTGGGAGGCCCCCGGGGGCTGCCAGGCTGGGGACAGGTTCCCCAGAGGCTCCTCTTGGTCCTGGAGAGATGAGGGAATCTTGACCTCTGCCCAGGGAGGATGAAGGCTGAGGGCAAGGGAGGAGGAGGGTTCTGCACGGGCTGCCGCAACTGTGGAAGGGAGAAGTAACATCATGTCACCAGGGGTGGAGCTTGTGCCCCTGGTCTCCAAGGAACCCCGGTTGCCTCCCAGCTGCCCATCCGCACGGCCCCACTGTGTGCAGCCCCCGTCCTGCCCCGTGCTCTACCCTGGCCCACCCTGTGCTCACCCCTTCCCTCCATGCTCCACCCCTCTTGCCGTGGGCTCCAGGCACCTGAAGACTCTTGTTTTTTTGTGTAAGGAGGTCAAGGGTCTACCAACAGCCAGACAGGGATCTCAGAATAAAGACTGAAGTCACAGCTGTCCTGCGGGGTGTGGGCTGGAGGCCCCCACGGCTGGCTTGTTTTGCCCCAGGGCAGCCAGGGCACAGAGAGGGTGAGCAGCCGCACAGAACTGCACAGGGCTGGGCGAGGAGCTGCTTGTCCTGCTGCTGGAGTTTTGTCCCCTGTGGAAGCATCAGTGCCAGATGGTGGCCACACAGGTGGCAGAGGGGAGGGGAGGCGAGGGCAGTGACAGTCCCGAGGGCAGGGCTGTGCCCCTGCCTGTGTGCCCACCGTCTGCTCTCTGCATCCCAGTTGCCCCTGCATTGTACTGGGAGCCCCCACCCCCGCACGACATCCTGCAGTGATGGGCACATGGGGCGTGGCTCTGAGGGCTCAGGGAGTCCATGGCTGGCCTCCATGCCAGCATCCAGATGGGGGCTGAGGACATCTGTTGACCTACCCCAGCCCAGCTGCAGGGAGAAAGCAAAGATGTTTGGAAAGGCCCGGCCTGGCATCTTGGGAGGGGGCATTCAACCTGGGGGTGCTCAGTTCCCCCATGGCTTGGCCCTGACGGGTCCTGGCCTCTCCCGGGTGCTCTGGTCACTGGGCCTCACCCAGTGCTCTAAGTGATCAGCCCTTGCCTCCCCTGCCTGGAGGGCCACGGCTGCCCAGGGTCTCAGCCCTTCCTCTGCCCTGGGCTGCCCCAGCCCCACTCGCGTTCTTGCCAGAGCTTTCCAGACACACGCTCGAGACTACACCTCTGCTTTGGCCCCAACCACACCCAGTGCCATGTGCTTGCCTGTCACACCTACCCCTGGGGCAGGAGGCCCGGTGCCCCCTCTCACTCAGGGTGCGACTCTGCCTCACCTACCCCTGGGGGCAGGAGGCCTGGTGCCCCCTCTCACTCAGGGTGTGACTGCCTCACCTACCCCTGGGAGCAGGAGGCCTGGTGCCCCCACTCACTCAGGGTGTGCCTCTGCCTCGGTGCCTCAGTGTTCCATCTGTACAGTGAGCAGTTGCTGACTCTGCGAATTTCACGCAGTTTTGAGCTGTGCCTGACTTCTGGCAAGGACTCAGCCAGGTAGGCACTTGGCGTGTTTCCCCTTATCCCACAGAGGAGGAGGGCACAGAGTGGGTAGGCACATCTCCGAAGCAGCCCAGCTGGTTCTGACCGCCGGGCGGCACACCCGTGGGGGCCTCGTGGGAGAGGCCAGGACAGGCTCAGAGTGAAGGGCTGCCCCGTGTTTTAGAGGGGGCATGGTGGCCAGCAGGAGAGGGCTGGGCATTGATGGGTTCCCGGCCATCCTGAGGCCATCGACTTTCAGCAGATGCCCTCGGACAGATCGTCCCCCAGTGGATGGCTGTTCAGGTGCATGCTAAGCACTTCATATGCCAGAGCCATCATCGTCCCCATTCTACAGACAAGGAAGCTGAGGGGCTTGAGAATGTGCCTGTGTTTTTGCAACTGGGCAGCGGCGGGGCGCATCAGCACCTGTGATTTGGTGCCCGCTTCGGCTGTCCCCGGGGGGCTAAACCCTCGGGTATCCTGAGATATGTGCATTTTCTCATAGCCTCTCCCCCCTGCTTTATGTCGGGATGATTGTCTCCCCCACTTTTCAGATGGGCAAACTGAGGTCTGGCAGGTAAGGTGACTTGCCCGAGGTGACCCAGGTCACAAGGGACAAAGCCTGTTTTGAATCCAGAGCCCAGACTCTTACCCACTTCCCTGGCGTCTCCCCCGCGGGTGCTCGGAATGCCCCAAACAAGAAGCCTGCTCTTCAAGAATGACTTCTTTCTGAAAACTGACGATGACAAATTATTTTTTTAATGGTTTTAATTTATCCCCCTTTCCTTGGAGAGTGTCAGAGGCAATCTGCTTCCTTCTGCCTCTCAGAGCCTCCCTGTCTCTTGTTAGTGGTTCTGCTTTGAACATATTTCCTTTTATCATGTGGTGACACGCGGTGGCAGAGGGCGATTCTGGGAGAGATTGTCAGGGAGGGGGCCAGCTAGAGTTTGCATCGCTTTTGACAGCTAATTAGCTGTGTGTCTTTGCACCGGGGGGCCTCTCAGATGGCAGGCATCATCGTCACGGCCCTGAAGCTGCATGCCGGGACTTCAGAGGAAGCACGCCGTGGCCTCCCTCCTCCAGCCCCACATCGGTGATTTCTAGGGTAACGGTTTCCATTTTGGCCACACCATTAGACTGCAGGCTTGTCAGCAGGAGAAGGAGGCAAGGCCAGAACGCCTGATCCCAGGAGCCTGAATTTGCCAACAGATCACAGGGTTCTGGATTTAGCAATCAGACCAGAGCAGGAGTCCGAGGCTCCATGTGTGACCTTGCACAAGTCTGATCCTCCCCACAGCCCAGTTTCCTCATCCGAAACTGGGTATGAGAGTGTTGCTTGCTCCGTCTCTTACAAGCTTGCCGTGGGCACCAGTTGGAAAATGTGTTGCAAAGGGAGCTGAAAAGAACTAGGTGAGTGTCTGGGTTCCTCCATTCCGCAATTCAGTGTTAATTGAGTACCTACTGTATGCCAGGCCCTGTTCTAGGCTCAGAGGATAGAGCAGTGGACGAAGTGGACAGAGATCCCTGCCCTTACGGAGCTGAGCTTCTAGCAGGGAAGGAGACAGTACAGGAGTAGCTGAATAACACCCGGCTCCTGCAGATTGCAGGAGGGCGGGGGCCAGGCTCGCTTACAGCACTCCTGACAGCTAATTAGCGACATGCAGTGATTAGAGGCTTCCAGAAGGAAGCTCACGCTTGGAGGGTGCGGGAGGGAAGAGAGTTGTAGCTTCAAAGAGCATGGTCAGAATAGGCCTCCCTGAGACCATCATCATCATCATGTTAGCATCATGCTTGTTTAGCAAAGATCATCAAACCATTTTTTTTTTTTGGCTTGTTAGAAATACACAGCCTTTTACTCTACAATTTTCAGGGCAGGGATTGTGACGCTGGAGCGTGTATCAGAGGCTCCTGGAGAGCTAGAGAATCAGGTTGCTGGCGGTCCCGGGAGTTTCTCACTCAGAATCTGTGTCTTTAGTAAGTTTCCAGGTGGTACTCGCGCTGCTGGCCCGGTGGCTGCAGTTTGAGAATCCCTGGTCTAGGCCCAGATGGACAGATGAAATGGTCACTTTTTGTTTCTTTTCTTTTTTTTTTTTTTTTTGAAATGGAGTCTCAGTTTGTCACCCAGGCTGGAGTGCAAAGGAGTGATCTTGGCTCACTGCAACCTCTGCCTCCAGGGTTCAAGTGATTCTTCCACCTCAGCCTCCCAAGTAGCTGGGATTATAGGCGTGGGACACCACGCCCAGCTAATTTTTGTATTTTTAGTAGAGACAGGGTTTCACCATGTTGGCCAGGCTGGTCTGGAACTCCCGTGCTCAGGTGATCCGCCTGCCTCGGCCACCCAAAGTGCTGAGATTCCAGGCATGAGCTGCTGCGCCTGACCACTTTTTCTATTTCGTATTCATCATTCCAGGTCTCCTCTGCCGTCCTGGTCTCACAGAACTGCTGGTCGGTAGGGAGGACAAACAGTGCTGGCACAGAGCTTAGTCCAGGGCGGACCCTCCAGCCTGGGGCCAGGAAGGGCTTCCAGGAGGCAGGGACCTCTGTGTTCCTCAGTAAGGACTCCACAGACCCTTAGCACTACCAGATAGAGAAAGCAGGGAAGGGTATTCCAAGCGGAGGGTGCCTTGCAAGGTTAGCAGTTAGGGATCATGGAGCACAGCCTGTTGTGGGAGGGTGGGGGGCAGCTGGAGCCGGGAGTGGGCCCCTCTCAGAGGGCCTGAGGTTTCATGTTAGGGTAGAGGGGTCCTTGACCCGTGGGGTGGAATGTCATGTCCCTGGTGTGGAATGTGATATCTGCCCCCCATCCCTAGCTTGAAAGCACAAGGAGACCTTGTGGAGGACCCTGTCTCAGATGGGCTTGGGGGACTGGGTGAGGTGGAGGGGAGCCCTGGCCTCACGCTGGACAGGTTGTTGTGGGGGTTCCACGCCTCAACTCCGGGGAGCCCCTGAGGTTTCTGGGCCCAGTCTTGATCTCACATTGATTCCCCCAGCATCACCGCCTCCCTCCCCTGCCAACTCTCCTCTGCACCAGCCACTGTCTGAAGACCTGGAGCTGAGATCTAAGAATCAACAGCAGAGGAGCCCGGGGGTGAGAGGAAGGGGCCAGGGCCAGGGGTGGCTGCTTGGGCCCTGAACTCGCGTGAAATCCCCCTATGGATAGCGTCGGTCAGGCAGTCCCTGGTGCTTGTCACGGCTCGAGCCCTCTCTCCCTGCTGGACTTCCCAGCTGCTGGTATCCCAATGTGTGTAGAGTCAGGAAAAGGATGTGAAAGTGGCCCGTCCCCTGTGGAGACCCCTGGTGTCAGGTGTGTGTAGACTGTGGGTAACCAGGACCAGGAGGGGTGAGAGGGTAGGGCTGAGTCCTTCCATTTCGAGATCAGGCGCCCTGGGTCCTTACACGGGTTCTGCTACTTCCATGCTGTGTGAGGCCAGGCAGGTGGCTTGGCCTCTCTGTGCCTCAGTTTTCCCCTCTGAGAAATGGGACAGTCATGTCATGACAGCCTGAGGGAGCTGCGGTGAAGAGTAAACAAGCAGGCACCACCGTGGCACCTGGAGCAGCGTCTGGCATGTTGTCAATACACAGTAAACACGCACTGTTATCACTACAGTGGTGGGGGCTGCTTCCCCGGATTGGTGAGTTGGGAGAGTTGCAAGCGGGAATATAATTTTATTATTCTTAAGGGCAAACAAGTAGCAGAAGTAGAATGAGGGCCTGCAGGTAAATGCACGGAGTGTGGACAAGACACTGAGACCAGCCTGTTTGCAATGGGAGAGATTGTCACCAATCCTGACTGCCTGCAAGCCAGTTTCATAAACGGAACAGAAAGGAGCTGGCGGCCACCTCGGCTGGGTGGAGGCAGGCATGACTGCTGCTGAGGAGGGCTGACTGCTCAAGAGATGCTGTCCTCCCGCTGTTGAGTCTCGACAGCCCCGGACCCACACTAATGCAACCTGCAGACCTCACCGCTGACATAATTGCCCCAGTTCAGGCCAATTCCTGGCCTTTTCTAGAATGTGCCCAGGCTATATCTCATAACTGGGCAGACCCGTCCTTTGTCCCCTGGTCAAACTCCTCATCTCGGGCCTCACCTCCTTCAGGAAGCCTTCCTTGATAGCCTTCCCTGATAGCTAACTCCAGAGGCTGATGCTCCTCCTGCTGTTGCTGGGAGCAGGCACTGAAAGACCACATGTTTGGGGCAGGTTCTGATTTTTATGAGGGAGGAATGTTTTGATCAGGCCATGCGGGGCTTTCTGCTGTGCTCAGGAAATGGGGTACCTGGGCATCCCACACATCCCCAGGGTCCAGGCTTGTGTGACATGGATGATTGCATTTTCCTGATGAGCAGCCCAGGGCCAGGGCAGGTGAGGTCCCAGGTCCACAGTCACATGACTGGGTGGGCCTGGGTCTCTGCAGTCTCTGGCCTTGACATTTTCTGGGTACGCTGTGCCTGATTCTGCCCGAGAATGTTTGCTGTACTCCCTGTAAGAGTGGCTGGGTGGCCTGCGGGTCCTTGGACAGACAGAGTGGAATGATGGATTTCAGGCCGCGGTGCTGGGCTCGGGAGGGAGGAAGGGAATTGCTCATGCCATCACGGGAAGGCCGTTCCAAGGAGCCCAAGGCTCCCCAGAGAGGCGGGGGAGCGCCCCACCCCACCCATCCGAGAGGGGCCTCCCTCCCCAGGAAGGGCAAACTTGTCCTTTTTTCTGGGCACGTTGGGGGCCATGGTGCCCCCTTCCAGCTCTGGGTGAGGCTGCTAGGCATGCCTCCTCTCTTTCTAGGAAAACTTTCTAGCCATGAGCGAGCCCAATGGCCTTGCTCATTGCTCAGTTAGAGAAACTGAGGCCCGAGGAGTGAATTCGTGTTTGTGGGGGCGCAGCAGAGAGACCTGTATTCCTTCCCTCCCTGCTTCTGTTGAGCCAAATTGGAGACTGCCAATGGCAGGCATTCCAGAAGCATCCAGAGGCCTCCCTCTAACTGGACAGGGATGGCACCGTCCACCAGGCGGGGAGCAGGGCGGGCACTGAGGGTCTCCGGCACGAGGACCTGTTTCTTCTCAACTTTGAGGTAGCTTCTGTGGTGCCCACTTCACAGAGGGCAAGGCTGAGGCTGATGGGTCTCCAGCAGCGCCTGTCACCCAGCAGACAAGGGATTGATGTGGTGCAGAGCTGTGCTGTGGGCCCCCAAATGCCCCCTCCTAGTCCTTGCACCGCCTACCACTCCAGGGAGGGAAGGGATGGTTTGGGGGCTGCCAGGAAAGGTGAGGGCAGCATGAAGGAGGGGTGGCTGTTTGCTGGGGGTATGCTGGGGCTGGGAGGGGTGGGCACAGACAGGCCTCTAGTGGACTCTTGCAGGTACTGATCCTATGTGACCTGTGTGTTGAGGCCCGAGAGGCTGAGGACTGGAGACGCACAGCCAGCTGGTGGGGAGTGGACACCAACCTCCGCGTCCTGTGCTCCTCCCCTCCCCCTGGACCCCCCATTTTTGGACATCTGGTGCCTGCTCAGCGGGGACACAGGAGGGAGCCTGCAGGGAGGTGGCTCTGCTCTCAGCCATGGACCCTTGGGCTCCGAGGCGGCTGGTTCCTTCCTGCCCGGGAGGCTGGGCCTCCAGAGCAGGGGATGCGTCTCCCGCTCAGCTAATTATGTGGAAAATTGGAAGAAATTGCACGAGCCTCGGTGGGAAATGAGGTCAGGGCTGAAGGTTATCGGAGCAGCGGGGGTGGCTGCCTGGGCTGGCCTCCCCTGAGACTCCCGCCCCTCGCCTGAGGCTGAGCCACATCCTTGCCCCCTCCCCACCAGGGTGCCCAGGAAGTGGGGGTGGCGGTGGATAGCTAACCTCCCCTGCCCCTGGCATATTTTCCAGAACCATAAACATCCAGAAGCAAAGTGAACCAGCTTTCCCACCCCTGCCTTGTCCCTGCCTGCCTGAGTCTCCTCTTTTCTCCATCACCCCCTCGGTGGCTTCCCAAGGATACTTGGCATGGAGGGGCTGGCACGAAGGAAAGGAGGGCAGTGACTGGGGGAGGGGGGATGGGGAGGTACCTATGTGCGCATGCGTGTGCAAGTGGGTTAAAGGACAGTCACGCTCCTTAGCCACCTCCTACTAGCTTGCATCTAGCTGCTCTCCTCCAGCACCTGCTTCAGCAAGTATTTATTGAGCATCTACTATGTGCCAGGGATTGACCTGCCCTTACTCCCAGCTATACTCACTTTTCTTCATTCTCTTGAACACATCCAAGCTTTCCCTGACCCCTGGGTTGTTTCCTTTGCTCAGACAACTCCTATTCATCCTTCAAAACCCATTGTAGGCAACCCCTCCTCAAACAACCAGGGCACTGTATCGATATGCTCTTGCTGTACAAGAGGCAGCATAGTAGGGCGGTTAAACATGAGCCATGGAGCCAGATGCCAGATTCAAACCCCAGCTCTGCCGCAGACTAACCGTTGGTCCCAGCTAAGTGGCCTCTCTGAACCTGTTTCTTCATCTGAGAGATGGGGCTAATAGCAGTGCCCACTTCAGCGGGTTGTGGCGAGGATTAAATTAGTGATACTTGTCAAGAGCTCACATCACCACCTGGCCCTGCCCAGAGGCTGCCAGGCTTTGTCGCGGTTGGTAAGGAGGTGGGGTTCGCTGTGCCTGCCGCTGAGTGGTCTGACATGATGCCTCTGTATTTGGTGACACGGTGCTGTCTATCCTGCTGCCTTGGGGGGATTGCTTGGGGCCCAGAGAAGGGGCCACAGCTCATCTACTCTCTGAAGCCCTGGTACTGCTTGGCACAGGGTGTGGCCAGGGGGAGGTTCTACAGGACACTGGTGCAGAAGCATAATTTCACACACAGCATCGCTCAGCTGTGATGTGGCCACAGCTGCAGTACCCCAGCAGTCCTCCTCCTGATAGTGAAAATGGCCACAGTACAAACACCGCCAGGCCCCCACTGAGTGACTGTGTCGAGCCCCACAGTGACCCCCTCTGTGTCGTGCACCCACGTCACTCCCCTTCCCCGTCTGGCCCCTGGCCCAGGTGTGGGTCCTAGTTTGCGATCACTCCTCTATGATCGGGGGGTTGTCAGTCAGGGGTGCTGGCTTTGGGCTGCAAGCCATAGAGGCCAAAGGGCACCTTCATCGTCGTCCAGGTGTCTGATTAAACCCTGTCCGGCCGTAAGGGCAGGAGTGAGGCCTGTGAGGCTGGCCTGGGGCACTGCTGCTGCTATGATCCCGGCGTGCAGCTGCCGCTGGAGTCCCCCAAGGGTCCTGGACAATTCACCTACCACACAGCCTCAGCAGGAGGGGCCCAGCTGTCCAGACACCCTCTGCCTTCCTCGGGGGGCGTTGGTTCCATCTGTGCCCAGCCTCCTGGGTATGAACCCATGAGCCACCCCCCTTCCAGGTGGACTTTGGGACCCCGTGCTCTGTCCACACTCAGAGCTGCCCAGACACAGATCCTGAAGGATGGGACCCATTTCTACTTGAGGGGGGATCAGGGGGCTAGGCCTGCCCCTGCCTTCCAGCACGTTCTGATTTTAATGGGAGGGGAGGGGGAGGCTGCAGAAAACGCCAGGAGGGAGGAAAGGATGGACCTGTGATGTCTTCTGAGTCAGGGGCTTCCTGGACAGTGACCCTGGGGTGGGCACGGCCTCCATTTTACAGACGGACAAACCGAGCATCAAGGCCATTCAGAAACTTGCCCGAGGCTGCTCAAAAACCATACCATTTTTTTCTTTTATTACCATGCCATCTACTATGGAGAGATGAAAGTAAATGAGCCGCCCCCACCTCCAATTTACTGCTTTGATTGACGGGAAGTGGCCTTCTGACGGCTGCCGGGCCTCTCCTGGGGCAGCATCCCACGTCCTTCCCCTGTGTCCCGAGATGGTAAGATGACCTCCCAGCGGCATCAGAGGGAGGCTGGGAGGCGGGTGTAATTGACTTGTAACATACAGACCGTGGCAGGCTGTCATCTGCGTCAGCGCAGGGTGGGAATGTGCCTGTTAGCATGAGTGTGTGTGTGTGTGAGTGTGTGTGTGTGTGTGTGAGTGAGTGTGTGTGTGAGTGTGTGTGTGAGTGTGTGTGAGTGTGTGTGTGTG
>NC_045450.1:69953685-69953972 GCF_002776525.5 Piliocolobus tephrosceles
GTGTGTGTGTGTGTGTGTGTGTGAGTGTGAGTGTGTGTGAGTGTGTGTGTGTGTGAGTGTGTGTGAGTGTGTGTGTGTGTGTGTGTGAGTGTGAGTGTGTGAGTGTGTGAGTGTGTGTGTGTGTGAGTGTGTGTGTGAGTGTGTGAGTGTGTGAGTGTGTGTGAGTGTGTGTGTGTGAGTGTGTGAGTGTGTGTGTGTGTGAGTGTGTGTGTGAGTGTGTGTGAGTGTGTGTGTGTGTGAGTGTGTGTGAGTGTGTGTATGTGAGTGTGTGTGAGTGTGTGTGTGAG
>NC_045450.1:69954072-69964173 GCF_002776525.5 Piliocolobus tephrosceles
GTGTGTGTGTGTGAGTGTGTGTGAGTGTTCTCACCCTTGTGTTCTACGGAGGTAACAAACACTCTTTCCTGTTAGGGAGATTCTTACAAACACAGTGCAGGTGGCCTATGGGGCTGGGGACCCAGGACAGAACGGGAGACCCCTGACTCCCCGGCACTGCCTCCTGTGCTCTGCATGCCTGGCCCCTATCCTGGCCCCCGAAGCCCCTCTGTCCAGCCTTCAGTGCCCACCTTGAAGCCCAAGCCATGGGGAAAGGGCTCGCCGTGTCCCCAAAGAGGAGCTGCACCAGACGCCCTTGTGCCTGGCACTCTGTAGCAGGTCTGCCGGGGTCTCTGGGCTCCTCCCCGGGGCAGCACCAGACCCTGTCGGCAGAGGTGGCACCGTAGTTGGGATGCCTGTGCCCTACACACATGCCATGTTAATGACCAAGCAGTACCTGAGGCAGCGCCGACATGTGGCTGCGTTCTGTGGACACTTTGGAGGGCTTTTTTGGTTTGCATCGTGAGCCCATGTTGCAGGCATGAAAACTGAGGTTGAGAGAAGGTGAGTGATGTGTCTGAGGCCACATTGTTGGTAGAGCTAGGATTCAAATCCAAGTCTGCCGGACTCCATCCCATGCTCCTCCTTCCATGTGGCCATGTTAGCTTCTGCCGTGGGGCGTAGCGTGGCTTCACTCCTCTGGGGTCACACTGGCCAGAAGGGACTGGACAGACGCTCAGTGGTAACCTCCCCGGGCCACCGGATTCCTGGGCAGATCCTGGGGCTCCCACCTGCCACAACACAACAACACGGTCTCTGGAGACAAAACAGAACCAGCCAGGCTCCCAGCACGTTCTTCTCTGTGGAGGCCCAGGTGAAGACCCCGGTGACCTGCCACTCTCCCTGTCTGATGGATAGAGAGAGCCTCCCTCCTGGTGTCCTTCTTCTCCCGGACATTTGTCCCAGCAACATCCAAGGCTCCGCTCCATCTGCTTGGGTGACTCTCGGAGGACACAGCCCCTGTAGACATTCGGCACAGCGAGCCTGGGATGCTTTAGTAGCCAGAGGTAGATTTTTCCATTTGCATTCTCTTTTCAAATGTTTTCAGAATCTGGAAACAATTAAAGTGGCCCAGTGGGGGCCGATTTTATTAAATCAAAGCTCTCGGGCTGTTGTATTTGTTGGATTGATGTTGCCCTGGGCTGGCTGCTTTGTTAATGCTCTGTCCTGCGTGCGGCCTTGAAGGAAACACACAGGAGAGGGAGGAAAAATCCATTTAATAATCCTCAGAAGCCCAGCTCCCGCCAGCTGGAGAGAATGTCGCCCTGGGTGTTTCCGGGGTGGGAGAGGTTCCTTATGAGCTCTTGCCATCCCCTCAGGAAACAGCAGTTTCTAAATGTGCCTGTCTGGGTCCTCCGGCAGCCCATCCATCCCGGGCTAGACAGAGGCAGGCGGACATGGACAGAAGGCACCTGGTGCAGGCATAGACCTGGCTTCACATACCTGCCTCCTCTGTACCAGCTCAACCAGCATTTCTTCATTTCTTTACTGGTGCTAATCCCCCTGTCTCACTGAGGCAGAGTGGATGCCGTCAGGCCCTGTCCCCGAAAGGATCTCTTCTCCTAGGTGCTTGCTGTGGCCCAGGAGCCCTCCTGGCCTGGGGGAGGCCAGAAGTACTGGGAGGTGAACGCCCTGAGGAGGAGCCCTTTACTAACGTCTGTGGGAGTTGGTGTATAAATACCCCAGATCCCTCCTGTGGGTGGACCACGGAAGCGTGTCTTTCACGGTGGGTCCCAGAGCTCCTGAGCAGGATCGAGTTCCAGTTACCCACCACGGTGACTGGCTGAAGCCCACCCTCTCTCCCAGCCTCTTCCTGCCCTGCCCCTCTTCCCCGCACTCCTGCCTGTTTGACATCTCTGCTCACGTCAGTGGCTCATCTTCCTTTCGGTCAGCTCATTGGGGGTTCTATGGGATGCAGATATATGTTCAGAATCTGGTATAGGAAGATCAGGGCTTGGGAACTGGTGGGGAAGAGTGACTGTGGTTATTGGAGTCAGCAGTAGGACTTTGGGGGGTGAAAGGAGAGGCATCCTCAAAGCCTGAAACATCTGCCAGGGTGTGGGAGTGACAGCACTGATGAGGCCTTTGTAGCCCACACTGGCTTTCCTGCCGCTTCACAGCATGTCCCAAGAGTCAGAGGCAGTCGGGGCCATATGTACAGGAGCTTAAAGCTGGAAATAGGCTCAGAGACACTAGGGGCCTGTGGGGTCACACAGCCAGCCAGGGCCGGTGACCAGGTGCCATGATCTCCCACCTCTGCCACTTTTCACCCTGTCTCGGGAGCCTGTGACAGAGGGGAAGTGGGGAGAGCAGTGCTGCCTGGAGGGAGAGAGGGGATGAGGGAACTCAGGTCAGGCTGTGGTGGTTTCTTGGTCACCAGCAATGGGTCACATTCTGGTTAAGATGTACCTTATTCTAAGGGTAGTAGTCAGAGGCCCCAGGGCTGGGGTCAGGGCACCTTCAGGAGCTCCTTTGGGGGCTACGTGACCAGGCCAGTGTCTGCAGGACGCCTTTCTGCAAGGATTCCCCTTCCAGGAACATCACACACCGGGGCCTATCATGGGGAGGGGGGAGGGGGGAGGGATGGCATTGGGAGTTATAGCTGATGTAAATGACGAGTTGATGGGTGCTGAGGAGTTGATGGGTGCGGCACACCAACATGGCACAAGTATACATATGTAACAAACCTGCACGTTATGCACAAGTACCCTAGAACTTAAAGTATAATAATAATAATAATTAAAAAAAAAAAAAAAAAAAAAGGATTCCCCTTCCAAACCCCTGTCTCACCCCTTCCCTCTGGTGGAGGCTACATCCTGCGCACCACGGGGCATGGTGCCGCCAGCCTGAGGACAGATGGTCCCAGATCCGAGTCCCACGTTCCCATCATCGTCACCATGTGGCAGCCATTAACTGGGGACACAGGCAGGCCCAAGGAAGCCCAGGCTCCTTTCCTAACAAGCTCTGCTTTGGATGTCTGGGTTTGGGCTGCACACCTCCTAGCGTGGAGTGGATGGGGCTCCTGTCTTCGACCGCGTTCTGGAAGGGCCTCACACATGGGACGATCCATTTGTTCACGTCCGAAGGAGCTTCAGGCCCGCAGAGGTGTCTGGGCCTTTGCCATTCCTGGATGATTCTTGGGACAACTTTCTTCTGTTTCTGTGCTGATCCGAGATCTGCTGTTGTTTCTACTTATTGACTGAATGCTGGCAGTTTCTGTTTTCCTGGAAAACGGTCTGGTTTTGGTGAGATCTTTTTACATGTCACCCTTCAGCCATAGGTGGCATTCTCCTAAACCTTCTGAATGTCTGTGGGATGGGGCCTGGGCTCCCTCAGGCCCGGGCTCAGAGCTGGTCCTTTCTGGAGAAGCCATGGGTGTGTGTACGGGGAGGCTGGGCTGATTCTGGACAGCCCCTGGCAGTGCCGGGGGCTTGGTGAGGGGACCCACAGGAGAAAAGAGAACCTGAAGCTCTCCTTGCAAGGTGGTCCTACTTCTTTCTTGCTTTTCTTTTCTTTTCTTTTCTTTTCTTTTCTTTTCTTTTCTTTTCTTTTCTTTTCTTTTCTTTTCTTTTCTTTTCTTTTCTTTTCTTTTCTTTTCTTTTCTGAGTTTCACTCTTGTTGCCCAGGCTGAAATGCAATGGCACGATCTCGGCTCACTGCAACCTCTGCCTCCTGGGTTCAAGTGATTCTCCTGCCTCAGCCTCCTGAGTAGCTGGGATTACTGGCATGCGCCACCACGCCAGGCTAATTTTGTATTTTTAGTAGAGACAGGGTTTCACTGTGTTTGTCAGGCTGGTCTCAAACTCCCAACCTCAGGTGATCCGCCCGCCTCGTGCTGGGATTACAGGTGTGAGCCACTGTGCCCAGCCCATGGGGGCCCTACTTGTTCTCAGGGAAGAATTGAAGCCATGACTGGCTGGGAGTTGATGGAATAGGAGCCTAGAGGTGAGGGACCCGAGGCCAACTGCATGGCCTCTCCGGTACCTGGTGTCCCCGTCACTAGGGTTGGGGGTGGGTAAAGATTGAAAACAGTGATGCTGGGCCATTGAAAGTCAGCACAACGTCCATTTAGGAAGAGCAGATTTTACTGTATGTAATTACGTGTCCCCAGTCAGTCTGACCTTAGGACAACTTAAAGGAACATGTGCCCAGATGTTCATAACAGCATTATGCGTAGTAGCCAAAATGTGGAAACACCTCATGTGTCCATCAACTGATGATGGAGAAACAAAATGTGGCCTCTCCGTGTCGTGGAATATTACTCAGCCATAAAAAGGAGTGAAGTGCAGATCCATGGTGCAGTGTGGATGAACCTTGAAAACATGACGCTGAGTGACAGAAGCCAGTCACCAGAGGCCGCATGGTGTATGAGTTCGTTCATATGGGATGTCCAGAATAGGCCAGTCCGTAGAGTCGGAAAGCAGACTGGTGCTGCCAGGGGCTGGGAGGAGGAAGAAGAGCAGTGACTGCTCATGGGCACGAGGTCTCCTTTTTATTTTTTATTTTATTTTATTATTTATTATTATTATTATTATTTTTGAGATGGAGTTGAGCTCTTGTTGCCCAGGCTGGAATGCAGTGGCGCAATCTCAGCTCACTGCAACCTCTGCTGGGTTCAAGTGATTCTTCTGCTTCACACTCCCAAGTAGCTGGGATTATAGGTACCTGTCACAACACTTGGCTAATTTTTAGTAGAGACAGTGTTTCACCATGTTGGAACTCCTGACCTCAGGTAATCCACCCACCTCGGCCTCCCAAAGTGTTGGGTTTACAGGCGTGAGCCACCACGCCGGTCTGGGGTCTCCTTTTGGGGTGATGAAAAAGTTCTGGAACTAGATAGAGGTAGTGGCTGCACAACATTGTGAATGCCACTGAATTGTACACTTGAAAATGGGCAATTGTAGGCCAGGTGCGGTGGCTCACTCCTGTAATCCCAGCACTTTGGGAGGCCGAAGTGGGTGGATCACTTAAGATCAGGAGTTCCAGACCAGCCTGACCAACATGATGAAATCCTATCTCTGCTAAAAATACACAATCAGCCAGGCATGGCAGCGGGCACCTGTAATCCCAGTGACTGGGGAGTCTGAGGCAGGAGAATCGCTTGAACCCGGGAGGCGGAGGTTGCAGTGAGCCGAGATCACGCCACTGCACTCCAGCCTGGGTGACAAGAGTGAAACTCCATCTCAAAAATAAGTACATAAATATAGAAAATAAAATAAATAAAGTTAAAAGAGGGAAAGGGTATACTGATGTGTTTATCGAGCACTTGGCCAGATGGCTTCGGTGGCTCTCTTAAAACCTGACTCGGAAGGTTTTGGGCCCAGGGATCCCAGTGGCCGTGCACTTTGCTACCTGCCAGGTTTAGGAACGGCCTCAGGAGTGTGAAGAGGGCCAGGAATGGGCAGCTGTCGAGGCCTCTGTGGGCAGGGGCCCTGGCGGTTGAAGGGATTCCCAGCCTCCCACGTGGGATAGGCAGCTTAGTGTCAGCAGTACTAACAGGGTGTAGGTACCTGTCTCCCTCTTGCCAGGGGGAGGAATAAACCCAGAGCGCTGGTCCAGGGTGACCCCCGAGGCTGCGTTCAGCCCGTGTGTCCGGCCACTGGCATCTGCCCCCAGCAGCATGTCATCTGCAGAAAGCTCAGTCCTGGACCCTGCAGATGCACATGGGGCCTGGCCCTCACTACCCCTGTTCCAGTTCCAGCCCCTCCTGCTGTTCTTGGAATGAGACCAGGCATTTTCTGCAGTTTCTCCATCAGCAGCCTTGAAGCTCAAAGCATTCCTTATTATAGCTCCTTGGCAGCCATTGCCCAGAGCAAGGAGTCTGTCAGGTGTGAGGGGCCACGTTCTGCTGTGACTGGCCAGGGAGCATGACATGGAATATCAGCCGATCAGCAGACGTAGACCTGGGCCTGTGCGGGCCCCACTCCCGGACAGATGAAAACTCCCCCGGGACTGTGCGGCCTGAAGTCTTACTCTCAGACCACACAGACCGCTGAACTGGAGGAGACTGGATAGTTCCCTGCTAGGACAGCCAGCCAGGGTCCAATAGCCCCCGCTCCTCCACACCGAAGGAAGGACAGGACAGAAAGCTGTGCAGAGGGCAGGCAGGGGGCAGAAGCCCAGGCAGAGGGCACTGAGGGGGTGAAGGCTCTGTCAGGAGAGCATGAGCCAGGGGTGCTAAGGGTTCGCTCCCTTGGCACTGGCAAGGAGCACCTTGGAGGAAGGGCCTGGACTTTGCATCCAGAAGTACCTTGGTGTGAGTCTCGGACCTGTCTCACTGGACAAGCTGCTGAGTTCAAATGGCACCAATGAAAAGAGAAAATTCCGGAGCTGGTGCCCAGCATTTCACACTTCTCCCTGTGGCATCCTCTCTGGGCTACCCCCAGGGCCCTTGGGGTCAAAGTTGATTTCCAGAGATTGGTCCTGGAGGTGGGGAGGCAGTCAGGGTGAGGGGCCCCAGGGACTGAATAGGAGCACGTAAAGGTGCAGCCCCCCAACATGGGACCCCTGACCCAGGTGGAAACCAAGCAAAGGGATGAACCAGGGTGCTGAGCCCCATGCGCCCAGCAGATGGCGCCCTCGGCCTGGGAAGGGAAGGGCTTAGCTAGGAGGAGGGCTGGTGGCGGGGCAACCCCTGCCTGCTGGCGGCTCTCTGCTCTCTGGCCCGGTTCACTTCTGCATGGGTGGGTGCAATGCCTCATGCTGCAGAGCTATAGGCAAAGTCAGAAGGGGTGCTTTCTATGTCCTTGGGCCTCAGGGTCTCCCTCCCAGCGATGGGCAAACAGGGACTGATAGGCAGCTGAGTCCCATGCTAGCCCAGTGCCTGGGATGTAGTCAGAGCCACAGAGAAGATGGTCCTATTCCATTTCCTTGGGTCGTATTAGATTTCCTTGGGGTTTGCATCCCCACTTTGCAGATGGGGAAACTGAAGCCCAGAGAAGTTGAGTGACTTTCCCAAGGTCACACAGCTGGGAGCAGCAGGCCGGGCCTGTTGTTTCCACCTTGTGGGGCAGCTGGAAGACCCTCCTGCTGGCTGCCAGCCCATGCTGAGCATTACTGTCTGCCCCGTTTGGGCACCTGACATGAGTCTCCTCACTTGTTACAATGGATGCTGCTGCAGAGGGGGAAACTGAGGCAGGAGGACCTCAGGAACGTGCCCCAGGAGCCTCAGAGCTGGTATGCACTGGACCAGGAAGTCTGGCTTACAGCTCGTCCAGGTCAGCAATTTGTTCACCTGGCAGTTTTCTGAGCACCGCCTGTGTACTGCCTGCTGCCCCAAAGCCTGCTGGTGGCAAATGAAATGAATGGAATCAACTCCTAAGTCATTGGGCAGGTTCAGCCAAGGCAGGGCCTCAGGGAGCAACATTAAGGATATTTTTTTTTTTTTTTTTTTGAGACGGAGTCTCGCTCTGTCGCCCAGGCTGGAGTGCAGTGGCCAGATCTCAGCTCACTGCAACCTCTGCCTCCTGGGTTCAGGCCATTCTCCTGCCTCAGCCTTCCGAGTAGCTGGGACTACAGGCGCCCGCCACCGCGCCCGGCTAGTTTTTTGTAATTTTTAGTAGAGATGGGGTTTCACCGTGTTAGCCAGGATGGTCTTGATCTCCTGACCTCGTGATCCGCCCGTCTCGGCCTCCCAAAGTGCTGGGATTACAGGCTTGAGCCACCGCGCCCGGCCACATTAAGGATATTTAATCCACAAAGGGCCCGGGTTCGGGCTGACCTGCCTGTGATGACCCTGAGGGGCCAGTCGAGGCAAGTGGCCGGGAAGGGCGTGGAGGATGCTGCGGTGGCAGGAGACAGGATGGACCCACCGCACTGCTCTCAGCGTGGGCCAGGGCGGGGGCCGGGGAGGTGTGTGGGGTGGGACCTGGCCCAGAAGCAGGATGTCACCCAGAGCTCCTTAGAGATGCGCTCTTGGCCCCACCCAGGCCCTCTGATTCAGGAGTTTTGCACTGGGGCTCTAAAAGGCAGGTGTCCTCAGACTCCTGTGCATGCTCAAGTTGGAGAGCCCCCAAGGCCGGGCTCTAGAGAATGTGCCGGGCCGGGTGGGTGGGCAGGAGGGGACCATGCAGCCGAGCCAGGCCTGGGGGCTTTGTTCTGAGAGTCGGGGGACCCTGAGGGTTTCAGGTTGCAGGATGAGAGGATCAGATGGCATCTTCAAAGTCCCCAACAGCTGCTCCAGAATGGATTGGATCTGGAGAAAGAACTGGGGGAGGTGTACAGGGGACACCCGGCCCATCAGAGGCCCCTGAGACCCCACAACCGGCCTGTGGAGTGGGGAGAAGTAGAGAAGAGACTGGGCAGGTGAGGCGGGGGTGGGTGGGGCACTGCAGGGCTGTCCAAGGAGGCTGACTCCTGGGTTTCTGGTCGGTGCCTCCAGATGGGCCCAGGCTGGGTCGTTTTTTGTATGTGAGAGTTGGATGCCTTAGAGCCCCCCAAAGGAGCCCTGAAGGAGAGAAGGGGTTTCCAGGGTCTGTCAATGCCAGAACCCACCCCTGAAAGGTGGAAGAGGCTGAGCTGCTGGTCTCGTGGGGCCTGTCCTTTGGGCGGCTTGCTGGGCACAGGGCAAGCCTGTGCTTCTCAGATGTGTATGTGAGTCACCTGGCACTAGGCCTGGGACTCTGAATTTCTAAAAAACTGCGGTGTTGCCTGTGATGCTGGGCCAGGGCCTCACTGAAGTGCTCCCGCCTACCACGGGTGCGTCATCCAGCCGGACTTCCATCCCACCTGGAAGAGACCTTGGGCTGCAGCCGGGCAGCCTGGACGCTGGTGGGTGAGTGGTGGTCTGCTGGGGACCCCCCACCCCCACGAAGCGTCTCCTCTTTGCTTTATGTCCATTTCCAACAGCTCAGGCCTGTTTCTCTGCTGCCCCTGCCTTCGAGCTGTGTCTGGGCCAGCCCTCAGCCTCCGCACCATCCACACCTGTGGCAGGCCCCGGGCTGGACCGAGGATACCAGCTGCTGCTGGGCCTCTGCCTGGGACCGGCCTGTGGATTCCTGCCGGCCTCCACCTTGGGGTTCCTTCCTGCTGGGGGCAGTGGGTCCCTAGGTCCCATGAGTGCACACAGAGGGGAATGGGTGGGAAAGCAGGCAGCCACGTGGGCTTCCTGACTCCACTGAGAGCAGTCACAGTATTGGTGGCCTGTGTCCCAACCGTATCGTCCATTTCAACCTCACAGCTGTCGTGCGAGGAAGGTCACGGACTTGGCCCCATTTTACAGATGAGAAGACAGAGGAGAGGGGCCCATGTCCCTGGCTGAAGTCCGGGTCTGAATCCAAACTGGTGAGGCCCCCCTGGACTCACCCTCCTGCAGCATCAGGGGGCGGGGTTGCTGTCTTCTGACCCGGGTTGCAGGGTGTGGCCTGAGACCCTCTCTTCTTGTTCCTGAGCAGTGAGGCCACACTGGCGGGAGCCCTGGCGGTCCCTCTCTACGCACGCCTGAAGCAGGGTGCTCTGAGCCCCTTTACTGAGCAGCGCTTTGCTTCTCTGTTTTCGTGTGTATTTGCCTGTTTTTCATGAGGTTTTTGAGAAAGAAGACACTGTATTTAATAATACAGGTTTTAAAAAAATCATTTGAGCCTGAATTCACAAGGTTTGTTTTTGGTTTTGTTTGTTTGCCCCAAACATATTTTTACCCCAGATTTTTTTTTTTTGTTAGCCTCATAGGCTTCATACACACAGTTAAAAATCCCAAACCAATTCCGATACAAGTAAGTGTCTTGAATTATCAGTAAGAATAATTTAGCAAAGACTCTTCCTGTCCAAACTATTTGCCAGTTGTTTATTTCTCAAGAGAAACTATTTCTTAACTCACATATTCATGTTTCATAGTTCAGGAACATAGGTCAGTGACAAACTTCTAGGTAATTCAACCCAAAGAAATTATCTATATTCCAAAATCACCTTGCACTCTGAAAGATGCCAGCCTTCCTCATCTCCTCAAAATCCTTCACGGAATCCTTTTTTTTTTTTTAGACGGGGTCTTGCTCTTTCACCCCGGCTGGGGGAGCCCCGTGGCGCCCTCGCCGCTCTCCGCACGCCCCCCCCCCCGGGTCCACGCCC
>NC_045450.1:69964273-69971235 GCF_002776525.5 Piliocolobus tephrosceles
GAATCCTTTTTTTTTTTTTTGAGACGGAGTCTTGCTCTGTCACCCAGGCTGGAGTGCCGTGGCGCGATCTCGGCTCACTGCAAGCTCCGCCTCCCGGGTTTACGCCATTCTCCTGCCTCAGCCTCCCGAGTAGCTGGGACTACAGGCGCCCACCACCTCGCCCAGCTAGTTTTTTGTATTTTTAGTAGAGACGGGGTTTCACCATGTTAGCCAGGATGAGCCTCGATCTCCTGACCTCGTGATTCGCCCGCCTCGGCCTCCCAAAGTGCTGGGATTACAGGCTTGAGCCACGGAGCCCGGCCTACGGAATCCTAATTGCTGTAGAAATCTGCGAATGACTTCTTTCTTGGTTCAGCCACAGCAGACATATAGAGAGCTGCAGCCCCCAGAGAGACAGCGAATGCTCAGTGCAGGAAATTGCAGACGTTGGCCAGAAGGCCGCACATCTGAGGTTTTGTCAAAGCACTGGAAGCTTTGGCGGTTATTGTCCTTGATAGGGACATCAACCTCAACACCAGTGTCCTTCCCAGCTGATGGAGAAGTGCCCAGATTTTTAAAAAAATGCAAACGACATAAAATATGAGGTGGTAGCTTTCAGGGCTAGAGGGCAATAAAACAGTGGGGAAGGAAGAGGATGCTTCAGGCCAAGGCCCCAGGGAGAAAGTGTATTTTCCTATGTACTCTACGGGTTCGATTCTCAGTCCTGAAATACCTTCTGCCGTGCAAGCACGCTACAAGCTTATTTAAAGTAGTGCCATGGGGCTGTGTGTGTTGGCTCATGCCTGTAATCCCAGCACTCCGGGAGGCCAAGGCAGCAGATCACTTGAGCCCAGGAGTTTGAGACCAGTCTGGGCAATAGAGCAAGACCCTATCTCTACAAAAAGTACAAAAATTAGCCGGGCATGGTGATGTGTGCCTGTGTTCCCAGCCACTCAAGGGAGGATCACTTGAGCCCAGGAGGTGGAGGTTGCAGTGAGTCAGGATTGCACCACTGCACTCCAGCCTGGGTGGCAGAGCAAGATCTTGTTTCAATCAATCAGTAACGTAGCTCCGTGGGTCCGAGCTCAGTTTCCTCCCTGTGAAGTGGTGCTGCCTCGCCTGCTCGGGCCTCCTGAGCACCCGAGCCCATAAGCCCTGTGTCATGATGGGAGGCGGTGTTTTCTCAACTCCAGCTTCTCTGTCTTCACTTGAATTCTCGGGACTCTCTGTCCCTCCCCTGCCCGAGTGAGGATCTATGTTTCAAGAAAAACCCATTTCCCGGTGGAAGGAACAGCTATCTCAGAGCAAACTCCGGCGGCGGCGTTAGCCGGGGAGACAGTAGCTCATTAAGTGTGAGCGGTGACTCCAGGGTTTATCAGTGAAATTACTCAATTCTCCTCATAGACAGAGCTGAGGGGGAAATTGAGCCTTGCTGAGGCTCCAGAAAGTTCTCCTTTCACCCAAGGGTTGCTGAGGGCAGCAGTTCTGTTGGCAACACGCCCGGCGCTGGGAAGGTCTGCAGCACTCTCTCCAGAGCACACGCTGTTTCAGAGCAGATGGAACTGGTCCTTGGAGACCCAGCTTCCCGGCGGGCGGTGTTTAAGATGGTAGGAAGGCCCTGGGCCAGGAGTCGGAGGTTTTGGGAAAAGTGCACCCAGCCCCTGCTTTCCACTAGCCAGGTGACCTTGGGTAAGGCCTCTATCCGTCCAGGGTGAGGCTTCTCTGGCCAAGGCCCCAACCAGCACCCAAGCTCTCAGATTCCGCCCATGGAACGCACCACTCCTGGGCTGTCCCACTGGGTCACGTGGTCTCTTTATTTATTTATTTACTTACTGAGACGGAGTCTCTCTCCGTCACCCAGGCTGGAGTGTAGTGGTGCAGTCTCGGCTCAGTGCAGCCTCTACCTCCTGGGTTCAAGTGATTCTCTTGCCTCAGCCTCTTGGGTAGCTGGGACTACAGGCGCCCGCCACCATACCTGGCCAATTTTTTTTTTTTTTGAGACGGAGTCTGGCTCTGTCGCCCAGGCTGGAGTGCAGTGGCCGGATCTCAGCTCACTGCAAGCTCCGCCTCCCGGGTTCACGCCATTCTCCTGGCTCAGCCTCCCAAGTAGCTGGGACTACAGGCACCCGGCTATTTTTTTGTATTTTTTAGTAGAGACGGGGTTTCACCGTGTTAGCCAGGATGGTCTCGATCTCCTGACCTTGTGATCCACCCGTCTCAGCCTCCCAAAGTGCTGGGATTACAGGCTTGAGCCACCGCGCCCGGCCCATACCTGGCCAATTTTTGTATCTTGAGTAGAGATGGGATTTTGCCATGTTGACCAGGCCGGTCTCGAACTCCTGACCCCAGGTGATCCACCCACCTTGGCCTCCCAAAGTGTTGGGATTACAGGCGTGAGCCACAGCACTTGGCCACATGGTCTCTTTAATTTGGGGACTGCCCCCACACCGTGCCTGCCATCATTCTTTACAAAATGTCACCTTTGCCTCCTTGCATCTGTGTCAGTGTCTCTCCATTTTTCAAGCCCCCTGAGGACTCTCTTGTGTTACTGTGTCTGATTTGTTAGAAAGCCAGTGCAGGGAGAAGCAGAGAGCACCGGCGGTGACAAGGAGAGGGTCCCGTGGGTCCTTGGGCTGAATTGGAACCAGGTTCCGGAGTTGCCTGCCCAGGTCATCCCATCTGGGTTTACTCCAGTGCCTGGGCCAGGTCAGAGCTGCCCCTGCTGCCCCGTGTCTCTGATGCATTGTGGGGAAGTTGGAGATGAACAGCTCTCCCTGCTCTAAAGTCACTTCAGCAGGGACCCAGAATTGTCAAGAAGCAAATGAACCCACAATGCAAACGGCCTCTCTCAGCATCACCTCCACAAAGCCTTAGAGGTGGACATGATCTTCCAGGCTGTCAGTTCTGAACCTTTACTGGGGAGGACATCCGAGGCCTGTGGAAGCCCTGTGGCTTGTCCCAGGTCCCAATTAGCTGGGGACACAAAAGGCCATCTTGACAGCAGGCAGGTGACGGCTCCTGTGAGAACAGCACTGTGGATGGTGACGTTCACACCCTCCAAGCCCCGGCCACCAGCAGCTCCAAGCAGTTCTAGGCACGAGTTAATTAACCCTCACAGCACCTCTCCAAAGGAGATAATTATTACTCATATCCCCTCAGTAGGTGGCTAAACCGAGGCCCACGGAGGTGGGGTGAGCGTCTTAAATGCCAGATGAGAAGTTACCCTGCATCGGAGCGTCATCTAACCTGCCTCTTAATTACTTGGGGCTAATAGGCTCCAGTGACTTTCAAGGACTCCATTTTTGTTATTTTCCTCTAAAAAGCATATGCGATGCTCCAGGAAGAGAAAACCCTAGAACCTGAAACTCAAGTTCCCTCCTGCCTGCTCGCCGTGGGCAAAACCAAGGTGCATGGACGTGGTTTTCAGGGTGTCAGCCCACTTCAGGGTACGGGTGGTGTCCAGTGATGAGGCGGGAGGATGGAGAGCGTGTGCTCAGGGTTAGTGTTGCTGCCAAGCTCATCCTCGCCACTCTTGGTTTCAGGAGCTCTGGAAACAAAGCGGAATAGATTCACATTATCTGGGCAGGACACGCCCGCCGCGGCATGCCGGCATTATTTCGCCAGAAACCCCACAGTCCCCAGGTTTGCCACCCACATGCAGAGCCCTGTGTAGGGTCTTAGATGGCACAGACGGTGCCAGGTGCCACATCTGGGGTTATCCTGTGGGTTGCTATGTTTTCTTTTTGTTGTTGTTGTTGAGACAGAGTCTCACTCTGTCGCCCAGGCTGGAGTGCAGCGGCACGATTTCAGCCCACTGCAACCTCTGCCTCCCAGGTTCAAGTGATTTTCCTGCCTCAGCCTCTCAAGTAGCTGGGACTACATGCATGCGCCACCATGCCCAGTTAATTTTTGTATTTTTAGTAAAGACGGGGTTTCACCATGTTGGCCAGGAGGGTCTGGATCTCTTGACCTTGTGATCTGGCCGCCTCGGTCTCCCAAAGTGCTGGGATTACAGGTGTGAGCCACCGCGCGCGGCTGGGTTGCTGTGTTTTCATGATTACTTTAGATCAATTTGCCACCGACCTACCTCCCACTGGGGTAGACTGACTTTAAAGCTTTTTTCTCCTCCAGGTTTCTGAAAGTTGTTATTTTTCTGAAAGCCCGGTTCAGAGTTCTCCTGTGTGTTTTGGGGACCCAGGGCATTTACCGAACCCGGTGACGGCTGGAAATTCCAGTCTCAGACAGTCAGAGTCGGACAGGATCGAGGAAGCGTTCAGGCAGCCTGGACTGTCTGATGATGAGGTCAGAGACCTCTGGAGGATCGGGGGGGCTGCTCGTTAGCTGGGGACACTCAGAGGCTCTTGTTTTTCCTTGGAGAATTTTTATGAATTATGATTTCCTTTATTTCTGTCCATAATTTTATGCTTTTGCTATACCAGGATTTTAGTCGAGATTCAATGTTATCACCTGCCTTGAAGTCTTGTTTCTTGACAAATTTGCATCATTCTATGTTGTATTAATTATCTAGTGCTGCATAACTAATCACTCCCAAACCCTGTGGCTTACAACCGCAGTCATCATTGATGATCTTTTACGGTTTCTGTGGGTCAGGATTCCAGAGGTGGCTCCACCGGGCAGTTCTGCCTTGGGGTTTCTCGCAGAGGTGGAGTTGGACATCAGCTGGGGCTGGGGTCACCTGCAGGCTGGCCCGGGACTGGGCAGGGGCTCTGCTTCCAAGGCTCTACTTCAGAGGTGGCTTCCTCCCACTGTAGGCACCTGGTTTCCTGTCTCCACAGTGGGCCTCTGCACAAGGCTGCTTGGCTGACCTCATGACATGGCGGCTGCTGACCAGGGTAGAGGCTGGAACCCCTCGGATGGGTTCTTTCCCAACCTGGGAAAGGTACTTTCCCAGAGGTACTTTCCCAACCTGGGAAGTACCAGCCATGCCTCTGCATTGGGCCCGGCCACACGGGTTCCTGCCCTTTTCTCTGCTGCCCTTGTGTCTCCCGTCTCCTCGCTGTGTCCTAACCAAATGCTGGACTGGCAGAGACTGCCAGTCCCTGTGGCAGGTCCCTGTGGCTTGCTCACGCGGGCCCTCCGGAGAGTGGGTGCCAACCCCATGCACCCTGAGCATCTTGGCTCTGCTTGGCTTGCAGCTGGGTCCCCTTTGTGGACTTTGGGGCTGCACGCACACCTTGTTCTGGAGTGAATGGGCTCCTGAGAGCTGCAGGCCCTGAGGCATGGCCTAACTCAGGCAGAGGAGTTGGCGAAGGCCTCAGGGGGACCCAGGCTGTCCTCTTGCAGCTGCCAGAGAGTGGGCTGGGCTGATGGCATCCTTAGTGCTCTCCCTGGGATGGGCCGTGGACCCCAGCAGGCAGAGTTTGACGCAAGGTGCAACCTCGTCCGGCCGCAGCCCGAGGAAGGGTGCTGAATTGAATGTGGGGTGAAACGGTGTTCGTGGCTGTTGATTCTGCGGGGCCTGTTCTTAGTGCTTCATAAGTGTATTAGCTCATTCAACCCTCAAACAGCCCCTGAGGGGTAGAGACCATTATTATACCCATTTTATGGATGAGGAAACTGAGGCCCAGAAAAGCAGATTCACTTGCCTGAGACTGCACAGCTAGGAAATGCCGGAGCTGGTCTTTAATCTCAGGCTGTCTGGCTCCAGCATCTGTGCTTTTATCTGCTCCACCATGTCTCCCTCCTGCCCTCACGTCCTCGGGCCCATCTCTTTGCCTTTCTGGGTCTTGGTTTCCTCTTGTGAGTAAGATGGGGGCGGGAGGGAGGCAGGCTGCATGGCCTCCACAGTCCCTCCCAGCAATTAAATGCATGCCCGTGGCTGTGGCGTTCGTGAGGACAGCTGCCTGCCAGCCTTCAGAGGCCAGTTGTTCAGCTTTCAAGATGCCCCCGGCCCAGGAGAAGGCCCGGCGGGTCGGGAGGCCGGGAGAATTGAGAATCTGCCCGGCGGGTCGTGCTTTAGCTGTCGCTGCAGGGCGACTCTTGGCGTGTAATCACAGCGTGTGGCGCGAGGACAAAGAACATGACAGCAGAGAAGGATCAGACAGGGAGAAGGCGGGAGAGGGCAGAGCAGGCCGAGGGAAAGAGAGAGAGGTCTCCCGGCGGGGGCCGGGCGAGAGAGCCTCTGCTTCCATCTGCTCGGCGAGGACTCCGGGAGGTGCCAGGTGAGACCTGCCTCCCTGCCCTGCGCTCAGCCTCTGTCCCAGAAACCTGAGCTCCAAGCGGCACAAACTCCCCAGGCCCCCAGGACTCTGTTATTGCAGCACAAAGCCCTGGATTTTCATGTCCACCAATTAAGGGATTTGCTGGGTTGACGATTCTCGGGAACTTGGTGCAGATGCTGTATTCGAGCCAGCGAGAGGGTGGTGAGAACCTGCTAACTGGATATTAAACGCCCGCTGCTGGGAGAGTCGTGGTCCGCAGTAGGATGTGATTGTTCAGGCTGGAGGGATTGTGGGGAAAATGGTTGCTCACGGAATACTGAGGGGACGGCTGGCGGGTGCGGGCGGGGCTGGCGCACACAGCTAACCTTGCAGCCGAGGAAGCTGCCCGCTCTGCTGCCGTCCTGGCAGTCGGTGACAGGTGTTGCTGAGATGTCAGCTCAAGGGTGTCTAGGCTCTTTTTTGGTAGTAGAGTAGGTCTGTAATCACAGACCAGAATTTGAACTTAAAAATTAATAGGCCGGGCGCGGTGGCTCAAGCCCTGTAATCCCAGCACTTTGGGAGGCCAAGACGGGCGGATCACGAGGTCAGGAGATCGAGACCATCCTGGCTAACACGGTGAAACCCCGTTTCTACCAAAAAATACAAAAAACTAGCCAGGCAAGGTGGCGGGCGCCTGTAATCCCAGCTACTTAGGAGGCTGAGGCAGGAGAATGGCATGAACCCGGGAAGCGGAGCTTGCAGTGAGCTGAGATCCGGCCACTGCACTCCAGCCTGGGCGACAGAGCGAGACTCCGTCTCAAA
>NC_045450.1:69971335-69982744 GCF_002776525.5 Piliocolobus tephrosceles
GAGCGAGACTCCGTCTCAAAAAAAAAAAAAAAAAAAAAAAATTGACAAACCTAGAGGGCATGATGGAAATAGAAAATCGCCGCTTACAAACAGCACTGCAGTCATCATTTCAGGCAAAACTGTCAGTGGATGCTGACATCAGTGAGCGCAAGTATGATGAAGAACAGCGATTTGCATGGTCTCAAAGTATCTCTCCTTTAATTTCAAAGGGGAAAATGACCAGGTGAAGCCTGACAGATGTCACTTACACCAAGTGATCCATGTTACTGTCTCCAGGGTGTCACCGTGTGCCTGTGTCATGAAGCACCAAGGGGAACACAATGTCATTTCTGGGATTCTTCCTGCCCCAAACAGTCCATTTGGTTAAACTCACGTGAGTGTGTGCTTCTCGATGTAGCTGATTCTGTATCGATAGGGATTTGGACCAGCCCTTCACTACTCAAAGTGGGGTCTGTACACCAGCAGCAGGGGTACACCCTTAACCCCGAGTTTGTAAGAAAGCACAGCCAGGCGTGGTGGCTCATGTTTGTAATCCTAGCACTTTGGGAGGCTGAGGTGGGTGGATCATCTGAGGTGAGGAGTTTGAGACCAGCCTGCCCAACATGACGAAACCCCGTCTCTACTAAAAATACAAAAATTAGCCAGGTGTGATGGCGCGTGCCTGTAATCCCAGCTACTTAGGAAGCTGAGGCAGGAGAATCACTTGAACCCAGAAGACGGAGGTTGCAGTGAGCCGAGATCACGCCACTGCACTGCAGCCTGAGTGACGAGAGTGAAACTGTCTCAAAAAACAAAAAAGGAAATGAAGAGTCTCAGGCCCTGCCCCAGACCTAGAATCAGGACCTGCATGTTAACAAGCCCCGCACCTGTGATCCATGTACACCGTGAAGGCTGAGAATGCTTAATTCCCAAACACCTTCTACCTCCCAGAGTGCGTGGCTTTGATGCCATTTGTCTGAACATCACAAGGAACCACATGGGAAAACAGGACTTGGTGGCGTGCCCCTGGCAGGTGAGACAAAGCAGCTGTGGGCATCAGGCTGTGGGGGTGAGTGAGGCCCACTATCTTGGGCACTGGGTGGTCCCCCAGAAAAGATGGAGGGGCTGGTATCTGGGCTTAGCATAGGACAAGATGTCCCCTCATCGGGCCTGCAGCCCCTCCCTCCTCCCGAGCTGCTGAGTTTACAGCCCAGGGCTCATGTGTGCTTCTTGCTCAGCCAGGAGGTCAGCAGACTGGGCGGTGGCGAACAAGTGCCAGCAAAGGGCCCCGTGCTCCGTGCGTGTTAGCAGGAGGAGGACACAGTGGCCGCTTGACATTTTCCAATACGAGGTTCAGGCGGGTTGGCCCATGGGCTGGCACAGGCTCTCCGTGTCCTTGCCAAGTGACTCATTCCAGATGGGAGCATTTATTCGAGGGGGTGTATGACAACTCAGCTCTGACAAATAAAAAGGGGGTGTCGGTGTCTTTGTGTCTGGCTGGTGCCTCATCTCCCCTCAAATTGCTGCCACAGTCCGTGTTACTGAATCAAGGACTTGGTGAGCCTGGTGTCCATTGAAAAGATGGTCTTCCAAATGCCCGTCCCCACATCGGGCGACTTCCATGTTAACAATAGGTCATTGTCGTGCGGCTGGCCCAGAGGGCTGGGGGCTGTGAAAATAAATTAAGAGTAGGCACGTCTGAGCTGTAACAGTCATAATGGGCAGCTCTTGGGCTTGCCAGAAATTATTTGGCGCTGCGATTTACGCATCTATTAGTCCAATTGTCCAACAGCTTCAGATTGGATTGGGATTTTTTTTTTTTTTTTGGAAAGATGAAAGATTTAGGGGCTATTTGAACATCTGCTCTGGTATCACTTGGGAAGTTTAAAGTCAGAGACGAGTTCGTATGATCAGCCAGTGGGATGTTTTCTTCCCCGTGTAGGAATTAAAAACAAAATGGAACAACGCAGTTTTCTCTTTGCCCCTAGTATGGGTTCCGGGGACTAGGGCCCAGTCGGAAGCAGCTCTGGTGGAAGAGAAGCCTTTGCAAAATGTGCTTCCACCCTGGAAAGCGCCGGGGGCTGCGGGCTTCAGCGGGTCACTCTGCCCGCCCCGGGTGCCTCCCGCCACAGCTGGACTCTTGTTTCTCTGGCGCCTCTGGCCTCCCTGCACGTCTCGGGGGACGGGGACTGAGCTGCCGGCGGCAGATGAGTGTTCTACGGTGTCAGTGAGAACTCTGGCTCATGCACGAGGCCAGCTGGAGGCGAGTGCCGGGGTCTGTTCGAGACAGATGGCTCTGTCAGATCTGGCTCCTGGAAATTGTGCAAGACATGCACCACTTGGTGGGGCTTGGAGGCCTGAGCTCCCAGGGTGGCCTTTCGGGCTGACGCGTGGGGCTGGAGCAAGCTGGGGAGTGGGGGACTTGCTGCCTGCCCGTCCCCCTACACCACCCACCCCAGGGTTTTGTGGGACCTCGTGGAAGACCTCAAAGTGAAACAGCCATACACATCCCTATGGTGACTGACGAGGCCGTCGTGATCCACCCACACCCCCGCCTCTGACTTCATCTCCTCCACACACCCACTGTCTTCCGCCCTTGCTGGTCTTCTTGCTGTTCCTTGATTGGACCAGCCACGCCGCTGCCCCAGGGCCTTTGCACCTGCTGCCTCTTCTGCCTGGAATGCCTTTCCTCCTGATTTCCACACGGCCTCTCCCTCGCTTCCTCCAGGCCTTTCCGTACTGGTCACTTTCTCGGTAGGGTCTTTCCTAACCATCCTTTCTAAAACTCCAGCCCCTGACTTGACAGTCCCAACCCCACCCCCTAGATGCCATTTTCCTCCTTGGCATGTGTTGCCAGCACTGGCTGGTGAGTTACTTACTGACCTTGTGCCTCTTGTCTCTCGCCCTCAGCCCTGCTGAAGCCTAAAGGAGCCCCGGGAGCTCCAGGGCTGGTCTGTTTCGTTCACAGCGGCATTCCTAGTACCCAGAATAATGCCTGTGCACAGTAGGCACGGAAGTATTTGTGGAAGGAAGAAATGGAGATCATTATGAAATAAGCGCTATTGGCCGGGCATGGTGGCTCACGCCTGTAATCCCAGCACCTTGGGAGTCCGAGGTGGGCGGATCACCTGAGGTTAGGAGTTCGAGACCAGCCTGACCAACATGGTGAAACCCCATCTCTACTAAAAATACAAAAATTAGCTGGATGTGGTGGCGCACACCTGTAGTCCCAGCTACTCGGGAGGCTGAGGAGGACAGTCTCTTGACCCCGGGAGGCGGAGGTTGTGGTGAGCCGAGATCGCGCCATTGCACTCCAGCCTGGGCAACAGAGCAAGACTCCAGCTCCAATTAAAAAAAAAAAAAGGAAGAAGAAGAAATAAGTACTCTCAACCCCCCATCTCTTTTGATATTTAAAAAATAATTCCAGAGTCGCTGACCCTGAACTCACTCTGGGGTGCCAGAGCTGGAGGAACTCGTAGGACGATACAGCCAACCTGGGCAGATGGGCAAAGAGACCCAGGACATAGGAGCCACCTGCCCAGGGTGATGCAGTTAATTAGAGGCAGAGCCGCCTCTTAGCCTGGACTGACCCATGGGGGCGTTGGGGAGGTGGAATGTGACAACGTGTTGAGAGCCCACTGGCTGTGGCAGTGCCATGCCCAGCTGGGGTCAGAAAAGTTTCAGAGAAGCTTCTGATCTGAAGGAGCCTCTCTTCCGTGGGGAGACACCCCTGCCGCTGAGGACAGCAGAGGTCAGGATGCAGTCTATTCTGTCCTGGGAGCCAGGGGCATAGAGGAAGAAGCAAAACTCACATGGGGTCCAGGCAGGCTTCCTGGAGGAGGCAGCATTTGTGCTGGGTCATTGGAATCTGGGGGTGGGGGCATTTCAGCCCCAGCAAACCTTGGAGGTGGGGAGGGTGGGGCTGTCAGCGTCTGCAGGAGGCACCCACCCTGAGAGAGAGGGAGTGGGGCTGAAATTCCACCCCCTCTTTGCCAGCTGAGACGGGAGCCCCAGCCTGGGCTCTATGGGCCTGAGAGATGGTGTGTGTAGCACTGGGACCCTGCAAGGAGGGGAAGTCAGCGAGAAAACAATGGTGTCGGCTCTCATGAGCCCGGGCCACCTTCCTCACCTCCACCTGCCAGGTCCGTGGGGCAGCAGCTCTCACCACCTACCTCTGAATGTAGGTGGTGAGAACCACCTGAACCACCCAGGATCAGATCCTGGGCTCAAGTTTCATTTTATCTTCAGATAAGCTTTGGCACAGCCCTGAGCTTCTGGCAGGGTGTCGCCTTGACCCCTCCTGGTTCCTAAGCTCATATACAAACAGGCATGACCTGCTACGTGGGAGGGTCCCTGACGTCCTCCCTGCAGTCCCAGAGGCTCTCGTGAGTTCATCCTCCCCGCACTGGCCTCCCCGCCAATGCTGGGTTTTTCCCCAGGCCTGAGAGGCTGGCTTTGTCAGTGAAACAAGCAGCTGCCCCCAAGGACTCACCTGTACCGTGGCCACCCGTGTCCAGCTCAGCTCAGCCCCCCTGCCCCTGACACACTCGTGTCCAGGCCTTGCTTCGTGTCCCCTAAGTAACACATATGTAGTGTCAAGCCTCTCAAACCAATGTGCGTGAATCCTTTGGGAGCCTTGTGGAAATGCAGTTTCCCATTCTGCAGGTCTGGGATGAGGCCTGGGACTCTGCATTCTCACTGGCTCCCAGGGAAGGCCAATGTGCTGGGCCACAGGCCACACTTTGAGAAGCATGGAGCTGGGCTGTCTGCAGCCTGGTTTAGGGGCTTAGGGTAAGCGACGGGGTGGTGGTGGGATACAGGAAGATGCAGAGGACGGGGTGGAGTAGGCAACTCCCATTTGTTGGTGAAGGACATGGCAGGGTCCTGGGGTCCTGGGGCAGTCGCCCAGTGAGGAACCCAGGCCGGGCTGGTCTTTGTCTCTCAACGGGTTCAGCCTCTGGCTCCCGGGCTGGGGGCTCCTTCATGCTGGGGCAGGGATGCAAACCGCGGTTTCCCTCGGAAAGAAGCCCCTGGTGGAGCTTTTGAGCATGTGTCTGCCTGACCTCTCTTCGGAATTCAGATTCATTAGATCTGGCTGGAGCCCGGGAATATGCATTTTTAACAAGCACCCAGGCTGGAGAGCAGCAGGCTACTTTGAACCTCCTGGGTTTAACCCCAGCTCTGCTGCTAGATGCCAGGGAACCTCGGGGAAACCAACTCCTGTCCCTGGGCCTCAGTTGCCCTAGCTGCAGCATAGGAACAAGAACGCGTGACCTATGTGAATCTCCAGAGCTGATGAGAGGTGGTGTGGGTAAGTGATGGGAAAGGAATAGAGAACTTTAGGAATCAATTCTGGCCCTTAAAACCGTTCACTTCTAAAATCCCATTGTAACAACCTGCATTGTAATCTAGGGCGGTGGTTCGTGAACACATTTGTATGCAAGGGAGCTGGAAACAGCATGACACTGATCAGACTTAGACTTTTAAATTTTATTATTTATTTATTTATTTGTTTGTTTGTTTGTTTGTTTGTTTATTTTTGAGATGGAGTCTCGCTCTGTTGCCAGGCTGGAGTGCAGTGGCGCTATCTCAGCTCACTGCAACCTCTGCCTCCTGGGTTCAAGTGATTCCTCCCAAGCCTCAGCCTCCCAAGTAGCTGGGATTACTGGTATGTGCCACCATGCCCTGCTAATCTTTTGTATTTTAGTAGAGACAGGGTTTCACCATGTTGGCCAGGCTGGTCTCGAACTCCTGACCTCATGATCTGCCCGCCTCTGCCTCCCAAAGTGCTGGGATTATAGGCGCGAGCCACTGCACCCAGTGACTTAGGCTTTCTGACTTTAGAGGAAGATGAAAGAGAAGGCCGTGTCCTACTGGGGATGGGGGAGGGTGGGCTCCCTGACCCTGGATGATGAGGGCAGTGGTGCTGTGAGAGCAGCAATAGTCTTTATGGGGACTGCCAATCCAGGAATGCTTCCTGGAAGAGGTTGTCTTTTGACAGATGCCCTGAGGAGCCTCTGTCTGTTGGAAGAGGACAGGGTCCTCCAGGCAGAGGAAAGAAGGAAAGCCAGCATATGACTTTGAGAGGACAAAATGAATTATCGGATATTCACACAATGCTGACAACACCAACACCACTGTTCCCCACCCCCCTACGCTGACACAGCTTGGCTTCTAGTCTGGTGACCTCACCTGCACTCACAGGCCTTGGGTCTCTTCTTCCACAGTCACGTTATGGAGCCCACATTCAAGGGCGTGAGAGGGGACTGGATTTCTGAGAATGGCCAGCCATGGTTTGTCTATGACTCTGCTAAGGATCAGGCTGTGGGTTCCACATGGGGCAAAGCCAAGGGGCAGATGATGCCAAGGGGCAAATGTCAAGTAATGAGGCCCCTTCTTTTGGGTGACCTGACCCCAAAAACACCTCCCAGAGCAGCCTCCAAGAAGAAACACAGAGAGGCTTGAGTGCAGCCCAGATGACAGACACTCTGGGGTCTGTAGACGGGGATGGGAAGAAGCCAGACCCTGCCTGGGAGCTGGGCTGGGGCCAGGCTCCGCACCTGGCACATTTGCTTTCTGAGCTTTCCTGACACCTTCTCCCAAGAGGGGCTCTTGTCCCTGTTTGCCTGATGAGGGCCTGAGGCCCGGAGAGGTCGGACCAGTGCCTGAGACCCCCCGACTGAGAGGCGGTGGACTCCAAGCCTGCTGGCTGGAGGTTCCCATGGGTGCTGGGGGCCGCTGGTGTCACACCCATCCACCAGGAATATGGAAGCTTCTACCTCCTTCCCAGCTCTGCCGTGGGAGCCAGTTGTCCTCATCGTTTGCCACTGGCAATGGGGAATGAGAGATGGGAGACTGAGGTGTGTAATTCTGACAGTTCTTGGCTGGCGCTTCCTGGGCACTGAACCAGCGTCAGGTGCTGTTCCCCAACAAGGGTTGTCTCATCCAGCGCCTCAGCCCTGTCCTGGGAGGTGGGCGCCATGACTGTGCCCGGAGTACAGAAGAGGAAGTTGAGGCCCAGAGAGTGCAGTTAACTTGCTCAAGGTCACACAGCTAAGAAGCAACAAAGCTAGGATTCAAACCGGGGCAGCACCAGCCCCAGCACATCCGGCCACCAGGGCTAGAAGCCCCAGGGCGCCCAGCACCTGCTTCTGCTGCTGGAACCATGGCAGGCAGGGGCAGGCTGTCCACTCTCCTGCCTACAAGTCATTGCAGAAGCTTCTTTGTCCGCTTCTGGCCCACAGAGCCCTCCTGACCTCTCTCAAGTTCCCACTCAAAGAAAGCAGCGGCAGGAGGAGGGGCCCTGGGTGGGAGCCCAGACCCCCACACACTGGGCCGTCCCGCTGCTTAGCCAGCCCTGCAGGGTGAGCTGTGACAGCCGCCAGGGGATTCGCCTGAGCAAAGACGGAGAGGCTCAAGCGGAGGGAGCAGGTCCCCCGGGTCCCCCATCCGTCAGACCTTCCCACATACACGTGCAGGAAAGCTCAGAGCGGAGGTTCCTGTTTCCCTGAGGGGCACTTTGCAGGAAGGGCGCCGAGCTTGGCCACGTTCATTTCCGTTCCAAGTCCTCATGCGGAAATAACTGCCTCTGAACACTTGCAGCAGAAGCCAGGCCCTGGGGTTCCCGTCGGGCAGGCTGCAGCCCACACGGCCTTTCACAGGCACAGGAGAGGCTGCCAACAGGAAGTGCCGTGGAGAGCGGAGGCTTGGGGGTGCAGGGAGGCTGGGTTTGCCCCGCCATCAGCCCCCTGAAACAGAAGCCAGGGAGATATGGGGCAGAGGGATTGGTGGGCAGGTGGATACGTGAAGAGCAGCTTTGCTCAGCCACCCCCACCTCTTTGTGGGGCCCAGGGACTGGTGGGAGGCATCACCAATGCTGGCTAAACTTGGGGGTATGTCTTAGGTGCCAAGGGTCTCGGCATGAACCGAAAGGTTCCATGTCACCTGGGGTCCCACCTGCTCCATGCCAGGCTAGCCTGTGGCAGTGTGCTGCATGTGGGCACAGGAGACAAGTTGTGCTGGTCCTGCCACTGGGTTACCGTGTACCCTGGGCAAGACCTATATTTTTCCTCAGCCTTGGTTTCCTCATCTGTAAGATGGGAGAGTTACGTGGTCCTTATGAAGGCATCCAGCACCTGCCCAGTGCTCATCAAAATGCCACTGTCACGAGAATGTGGTAGATGATTGAAAGGGGTGCTGTGATCCCTGAGGGCAGCTAGAACCTATTTGGGCTCCCCAGAACCACAGCACGGTGGTCTTGAGCCTGCAGCCCCATTAGGCAGGAGATTCTGCATCTGGCTTGATTGATTCCTACCCAAAAAGCTATGTAAGTGACAGGGAAGCCACTCGGCCTCCTTGGCTTCGCTCCTTATCTCTGGGCCTGAAGAAAGGGTGTTTAGGGAGGGGAAGGCACGCAGAGTCCTGGGGCCCTGGCTGGGCAGGAGCTGTGTGGAGGAGCAGAGGGAGACGGGCTGGGGGCTCACTGCTGGTGGAAAGTAGCTGTAGGCAGTAGGGAGCCACTGAAGGTTTGGGGTAAAGGCCGCCCCCAAGCCAAGGCCTGCACAGCTTTTCCTGGAGAGGGGGATCTGTCGTCCTTAGGAGCCACCTAGAACTTTGGAGAGAGGAGGATGGCAACCTGGGGGTGCCAAGGAAGGACGGGGGGAGCGCAGGCCACGCTGCTGACTGTGGAGGCCTCCCTTCCCCTTGGGATGGCTGAGGGCCCCAAGGCTCCGTGGAAGGCGTCCGGCATCCCCCAGAGTGGGGGGGCTCAGCTGACTCCACTCCCCACTCTGCTGTCCCGTCCCTGACTTCTAACTCCTGGTGCGTGCCCTTGTGTGTCCTTGCGTGTGATGGGCAGGTGGGTGTTTAGAGAAGAGGGCCAGGGAGCGGAGGTCTTGCGTGTGATGGGCAGGTGGGTGTTTAGAGAAGAGGGCCAGGGAGCGGAGGTCTTGGGTGCAGAACCCAGTAGGGAAGTGAGACGAGGCTTCTTCCCCTCCCACAGTCACCGCTTGGGTTTTCTTTGGTGAAGGGGAGAAGTGGTTTGGATGCCAGTTATTGGACAGTCAGTCACTTCCCTGCGTGGGAAGGGTCATCCCCTTTGTGGCACTCCTGAGGGCAGCCTTCCTGCCCTCGGCCAAGGCCCCGCCCACACTTCCCCGCACAGGCCTGCCCTGCCTCAGCAGACCTGTGCCCCTGCTGTCTTCTCATCACAAGGCCATGTCCATGTCACTCCCAGGCCCTCAACCTAGAGCGTGGCAGCCTTCAAGGATCCCTCCCCGTGACCTCCAGTGAGCTCTGTTCCAT
Organism: Piliocolobus tephrosceles; assembly: GCF_002776525.5. NCBI lineage: Eukaryota > Metazoa > Chordata > Mammalia > Primates > Cercopithecidae > Piliocolobus > Piliocolobus tephrosceles. The sequence goes on from NC_045450.1 coordinate 69,980,618, forward strand.
TGGGTACTGATCCCATCCTGCCTTATACTGGTAAATGACACGTAAGCAGTTCTCTTTCCTGCAACCTCGATAGACACTAGGCCTCTAGAGAGCAAGGAGCATGCCTTAAACCCTCCGTCACTCGCTTGGCCTTCTGTTTGTTCATTCCACAGCTGCCCTGTGCAGTTGTGCAGGTTACACACTGCCCAAGGACGCAGACCAAAATCAAGGTCACACAGCACACACCATGCCAGGTGTCCTGGAGCAAGGGAGCACCTTTTTCCAGTGTACAACCCTGTTTGTAATAATCTGTAATAATAACTAACTCTTGGCTGGGCGCGGTGGCTCAAGCCTGTAATCCCAGCACTTTGGGAGGCCGAGACGGGCGGATCATGAGGTCAGGAGATCAAGACCATCCTGGCTAACACGGTGAAACCCCGTCTCTACTAAAAAATACAAAAAAAAAAAACAAACAAAAAAAAACTAGCCGGGCGAGGTGGCGGGTGCCTGTAGTCCCAGCTAATGTAGTCCCAGCTACTCGGGAGGCTGAGGCAGGAGAATGGCATAAACCCGGGAGGCAGAGCTTGCCGTGAGCTGAGATCCGGCCACTGCACTCCAGCCTGGGCGACAGAGCGAGACTCTGTCTCAAAAAAAAAAATAATAGTAACTAACTCTTCATAGAGGCTTTGTTGTCACTGAGACACACAAAGATAGGAGGCGGCCACCCACGAGCTGTCCGGTAGATTCTGACTTACTTCACCTTGTCATGCTGATCAGATGGCTGGCCAGTGCCATGTCCTGCATTCTCTCCTGCTCCTCAGCCTCACCAGCTCGTGCGCTTCCCTGGTCCCTGAGCAGGCCAGTGTGGGAGCCCCTGCCCAGCCTCCCCTGAGAACAAGCAGCTGAGGAGCGTCTGCCAGGTCCCCGGGCGGGGAGCAGGGAAGTGCCTGTCCTTAGTGTCAGAGCCATAGCAGCCAGACGCGGGAGGGGGCTGCAGGCCTAGAATCATCACGAGAACAGCAAAGCCTGATTCAGGCACACACTGCCCACACATGTGACATCCAGCATTTCATGGAATCTTTACAGCAGCCCTGGGAGGTCAGCACTGTCATTATCCCCATTTTACAGAAGGGGAAACTGAGGCATGTAGTAGGTATGTCCCTCACCCAGGGTCTCAGCAGAGCTGGACACCGGGCTGCAGATCCAAGCTGAGGCCTCCTGATCACCTTGAGCCTGCTCAGAGCTTGAGTAGGAGCCAGACATCCCTCCTCACCCTCCTTCTCCCTGTCCCGAGGGTGGCGCAAGCCCCACTGGACAGCCCACTTTGCAGAAGAGCGTCTTTGTGCCCTTCTGGCTTGTGCTGGATTTTTTTCCTTCCTGAATCCAGCAGCATTTTCTGGATCCTTCTCTTCCACTGAACCCACTACCACCCTTGGAGGGGACGCCGCCCTCCCCAGCCTCCTCCCCCGGCCCCTGTGTGAGCCCTGGTATCCCATGGGGTCAAATAAAGGGCTGTCAGCCCCGGCACGGCAGACATGCCCACAGGGCTCGGGGCCGCGGCTTGGGCGCAGTGTGTGGCCACCGCCCGGTGCGGAGGCTGGGTCTCGTCCCCGCCCTTTTCCACCCGGCCAGCCCCAGCTGCTGACAGAGCCCAGCTGGGCCCCTGACTCCGGGGAGACCCTCCCTACACTGCGCTCACCGTGTGGGGGCTAGGGGTGGAGGTCAGGCTGGGGGTGGAGGCCCAGAGGCCAGAGGCCACCTCCCGGGCCTCTCTGTGGGGCCCATAACCTTCTGGCTGTCTGCCTTCCTCCCCATCCCCCCACCAGCACGACACACTCGTCCCTGTCACCACAGAGGGCCCTTATTTCCCTCCAGCTTTTATTAGAGCTGGCTTTGGGTTGACCGGGTCAGGCTGTGGCGACTTAGATAGAAATAAGGCAGCCCTGCCCTTGACCCTGGGAGCCCCGTAAAGGAGGCAGAGAGGTGATCAGGAAATCCACCCTCAGCATGGGAGGTGCCGCCCCCCCATATTCCCAGCTACTTGCTGTGCAGCTTTGGGCACATTACTTAACTTCTCTGGGCTTCGATTAAATTGTTGTAATTGAAGGTGAAATTCACACAAAAGAATGAACCTTTTTTTTTTTTTTT
>NC_045450.1:69982844-70022766 GCF_002776525.5 Piliocolobus tephrosceles
CCTTTTTTTTTTTTTTTGAGATAGGGTCTCACTCTGTCACCCAGGCTGGAGTGCAGTGGCGCAGTCTTGGCTCACTGCAACCTCCACCTCCTGGGTTCAAGCAATTCTCATACCTCAGCCTCTCTAGTAATGAGGACTACAGGTGCGCACCACCATGTCCAGCTAAATTTTTTTTTTTTTTTTTTTTTTTTGAGACAGATTCTCCCTCTGTCAACAGGCTGGAGGGCAGTGGCACGATCTTGACTGACTGCAGCCTCCGCCTCCCAGGTTCAAGCAATTCTTTTGCCTCAGCCTCCCGCGTAGCTGGGATTACAGGCGCGTGCCGCCACATCCGGCTAATTTTTGTATTTTTAGTAGAGATGGGGGTTTCACCATGTTGGCCAGGATGGTCTCAATCTCGTGACCTTGTGATCCACCTGCCTCAGCCTCCCAAAGTGCTGGGATTACAGGTGTGAGCCACTATGCTTGGCCTAATTTTTGTATTTTTAGAGACGGGGTTTCAACACGTTGGCCAGGCTGGTCTCAAACTCCTGACCTTAGGTGATCCACCTGCTTCAACCTCCCAAAGTGCTGGGATTACAGGTGTGAGCCACCACGCCTGGCCAGAATGAACCATTTGTAAGTGTACAGTTCAGTGGCATTTCACACATTCACGAAAGTGCACACCCATCACCTCTGTGTGGTCCCAGAACATTCCATCGTCTGTGAAACAGGGACAATGCTAGACGTTACCTCTTGTGATGAATAGCTGTGTGTGCAAGCAAATTAAATTGTTTTTTTTAGCGGCTTTATTGAGGAATAATATACATACAATACAATCCACACGTTTTAAGCGTCTGTTCCGAAGAGTTTTGATAAGCGTGTACAGTCGTGTGGCCACCGCTACCACCACCGTGGTGCTGAACATCTCCCTCTTTCCGACCGTGTTCCATCAAGCCCCCACGGTCAGGCCCCTCTCCCCAGCCCAACTCATGAGAGTCACGGATCAGCTTTTGTCCCCCATTGCTGTACTTTTTCTGTGACTGGACGAGTGACGGGCCTGTGTTAGTGTCCCGTGTCCTGTTAGTGTCCCATAGCAAATCACCACAAAAGTGGTGACTTGGCCTGGCACGGTGACTCACACCTATAATCCCAGCATTCTGGGAGGCCGGGGCGGGTGCATCACTTGAGCTCAGGAGTTCGAGACCAGCCTGATCAACATGGCGAAACCCTGTCTCTACTAAAAATACAGAAATCAGCTGGTTGCGGTGGCCTGTGCCCGTTATCCCAGCAACTCGGGAGGCTGAGGCAGGAGAATCACTTGAACCCGGGAGGTGGAGGTTCCAGTGAGCTGAGACTGAGTCCCTGCACTCCAACCCAGGGGATACAGTGAGTGAGACACCATTTCACAAAAAATAAAAAAATCAAAGTAGTAGCTTGAAACAGTAGAAATGTGTTCTTTCACGGTTCTGGAGACCCGAAGTCTGGAATCAGCGTGCCGGCAGGATGGCTTCCTTCTGCTGGAACTAGAGTGGGAATCTGTTTGGGCCTTTCTTCCAGTTTCCGGCGTCGCCCACAGTTCTTGGGGTTCCTTGGCTCCCAGAAACCATCTCTCCGATCACTGAACTTCATCGCTGTGATCTCCGCCTCCGCCATCACGTGACCTTCTCTGTGTGCCCTCATGCGGCCCTCTACGGAGGACGCCAGTCTTTGGATGGGGGCCCACCTTAACCCAGCATGACCTCATCTTTAATTACATCTCAAAGACCCTCTTTCCAAAGGAGGTCACGTGCTGAGTCTGTGGTGGACCTGAAGTCTCGGGGGCACTGCCAACCCAGCACGATGCCTCCCCGTGCCTTGAGGCGCCCTCTGTGCAATGGGGATGGCAGCAGTGATGTCTCCTCCCAGGTTGCTGGTGAAATGAGAAAACACTGGCAAAGAGTCCAGAGCACAGCCTGGCTCCCCGCATCAGCCAAACCAGGTGGCCTGTTCCAGCCGGCATCTCTCCAGCTGCCGCCGAGACCCCCGGGGTCCCTTCTGTCTCCTTTCCCTCCACCCCAGAGCAACCCACTAAAAACCAGATGTTTCCTTTAGACTTTCAGGGTATATGGCTTCAGCCAGAGCCCACCTCTGGTTTTGTTTTGCCTGTTTGTAAACCCTGCATAAATGGTCACATGGAGCTGTACCCTCCAGAGTCTGCGCTTGAAGTGTAAGGTTTGCTCTGAGTGACTCGAGCATGCCCTGCTGGCCCTTGTCCCAGCTGTGTAATATTCCACGGGTGACATTTGGTCATTCATGTTTCGTCAATGGAGGGAGGTTGGTTCCAGGTTCTGCTATTACAGATGCTGCCCAGGCCATTCTTTTGCCTCATGTTGCTTCCTGACAGTTTCTCAGCGGTATGGGGCTGAATTTCAGGGTTACAGGCTGGGGTCATGTTCAGCCTTCCTGGACCTTGCCAGCAGCCTCTCTCTCTCCTTCTCTCTCTCTTTCTCCCTCCCTCTTCCCTCCCTCCCTCTGCCCCCACCCCAGTCTCTCCATGATCTCTCCAGCATGGATACTTCAGGGTAATTGGGATCCTTGCACAGAAGTCCAGGGACCCCAAGGTGCATGTCCAAAGAGAGAAGGGGTGGGGGTCTATTGTGAATTTAGGTTAATAACAGAATTTACCATTTTAAAGTGTACAGTTCAGTGACATTTTGTACGTTCACAGTATTTTAGATTTTTTAGTTTTTGTTTTTTTACTTTTTTATAGAGACGGGGTCTCACTATGTTGCCCAGGCTGGTCTCGAACATCTCATCTCAAACCATCCTCCTGCCTAGGCCTCCCAAGCTTCTAGGATTACAGGTGGGAGCTACCTCTTGACCAAATCACCTCCTAAAAGCACCACCTTCTAATACCATCACCTCAAGGGTTTGGGTTTCAACCTGAATTTGAGGGGGACACATTCAGTGCATAGCATCACCCCAAAAGGAAACCCCATACCCCCCCCCCCCGTGGTTAGTCCATGCCCCGCTTCCCAGGGCCTCTGCACACACTGGTCCACCTTCTGCCTGAGGATGGTCTGTGCTGGCATTTCCTGTGAATGGAATCCTGCAGTACGAGCTCCTTTGTGGCTTCTCTTACTCGGGACCAGCCTGGTCAACATGGTGAAACCCTGTCTCTACTAAAAATACAAAAATCAGTTTTCAAGGTTCACACAGGCTGCAGTGTGGGCCAGCGCATCAGCCCTTTTACGGCTGAGTGATTATTCTACCGTGTGCATAAACCACGTTCTGTTCACCCATCCGCTGCCGATTGCCGTTTGGGCTGTCTCCACCTTTCGGCTGCTGTCACGTCTGTGCAGAAGGTCTCGTGTGAAGCCTCATGGCCTTTTATGACTCAGCCGTGGAAGTCACAGGGTTATGTCACTTCCGTTGTACTTTTGATGTCAGGAGTGAGCCTGCGCTGGTCTAAGTCAAGGGGAGGAGAATTAGAGCCCCCTCTTGCTGGGGCTGTCAAAGAATTTGTGGACATGATTTAGGACCATCACAGCAACACTGGTAGAAAACACATGTCGATCCTTTTTCCCATGGACAACCGCCTAATTTGTGACCTTTTTTTGTAGAGATGGGGTCTCTCTGTGTTGTCCAGGCTGGTCTGGAACTCCTGGGCTCAAGTGATCCTCCCGCCTTGGCCTCCCAAAGTGCTGGAACTATAGGTGTGAGCCACCACACCCAGCCTAACTTGGGACTTTAATGGTCCCCCTTGCTCTGGGCCCTTACTTGTAAAAGGAGGGGTGACCGTCACTGCTGCACTGAAATCCAGCCTTTCGGAGCACCCATCCGGGAAGCCAGCACCACAGCTCTCCTTGGAGCCAGTTTGGATCAGTTTTGCAGGCTGAGAACCAGGGGGCCGGTATGGGAAACCTAAGGATGAAAGCTGTTTCAAGGCTGAGCAGGGATGTGGGAGTGGAGAGGAGGTGATTTCTGAACTGGCACAAGGTGTGAAAGGCACGCTAGGGAAGGGAACAGCCTGTGCGAACACTGCCTGTCCCTCCCTGTGGCCGGTCTCTAACCACCTCCCACGGCTCATCATGTTTGAGCACAGACAGCCAGGCACAAAGCGGGGTCAGATAATTTCATTACAACAAAACGAAGGGCTGGGTGCAGTGGCTCACGCCTGTAATCCCAACGCTTTGGGAGGCCGAACTGGGTGGATTACCTGAGCTCAGGAGTTCAAGATCAGCCTGGGCAACATGGTGAAACCCTGACTCTACTAAAATACAAAGAAAATTAGCCGGATGTGGTGGTGCACACCTGTAATCCCAGCTACTCGAGATGCTGAGGCACCAGAATCATTTGAGCCCGGGAGGCGGGGGTTGCAGTGAGCCAAGATCGCACCACTGCACTCCAGCCCGAGTGAGACAGCAAGATTCCTTCTCCAAACAAACAAACACCAAAACCGTACAAACAAAAACCGTGCAGCACGAGCCCATTTCTGAGCGCTCTTCAGCTCTCTCTGTGCCAATGACCTGGGCTAACGCTGACTGCCCACTGATGCTTTCAGAGCCTCAGCTTCCCTCCCTTTCACATCCTGACTCCTTCCATTCTTACAGAGACCCTGGGAGGAAGGGACTGTCACTTGCTACATTTAACAGTTGGGGAGACTGAGGCATGGGCCGGTCCACAGCTTGTCTGGAGTCCTGCAGTCTGTGGGGGGGGGTGGGGCCTGAACCCAGGGGGTCTGTCGGCACGCCCACGCTGCTCCCCGGCGGCGCTGCCCTGGCCAGTGCCCGATCTTTCCTCCTTCGACCTCACCCTGTGCCTGCTGGGTGTGGACTGCATCTTTAGTGACTTACGGGGCTTGGGAAGCCCCAGGCCTTCGGAACAGTGTGGGGCAAGGAAGACTGAGTGGGGAGGATGAGGGGGTCAGTGATCCCAGTGACCCCTGCTGCCTGCCCTCTGCCCGGCCGTTCTGGCACCCTCCAGGGTTGTCAGGAGACGGCACTTCCTCTCCCCTCCCTCCGGAGGGCGCACTGGAGTTGCTGGGAGCATCTGCACAGAAGTTGGGCCACCAGGTCAGTGGGCATTGAAAATTGGGGCTCACAGGGCCAGAGGCCTCCCCCAGGCCCACCAACGAAGTGACTCACCGAGGGGTAGCGGCAGCAGACAAACTCCAGAGATGGGGAGGAACCTTCTTAGCCAGAGAAGCAAAGCATCTGTAAATCCCTTAGACTTTGATCTGAACCCGGATGACGTTTTAGTTTAAGAATTATGGCTTGCTGTCAGATGGGTTGCCCCTGTCATGAATGTTTAGCTATCGTGTGTGTGTGTGTGTGTGTGTGTGTTTGAGATCATGTCTTGCTCTGTCACTCAGGCTGGAGTGCAATGGTGTGATCATGGCTCACGGCAGCCTCCACTGAGATCCTCCAGTCTCAGCCTCCCTTGAGCTGGGACCACAGGCACATGCCACCCAAAGTGCCTGGCTAATTTTCTTTTTCTTTTTTATTTTTTGTAGACGGGGTCTCACTTTCTTGCCCAGCTGGTCTCAAACTCCTGGCCTCAAGGGATCCTCCCACCTTGGCCTCCCAAAGTGCTGGGATTACAGACGTGAGCCCCTGCGCCTGGCCTCATCTTTTGAGTTTTATATTTGCTTGTCTCCCTCTGTTGCTGGGATATGAAATCTCCATCGTGGCCTGCAGAGCTTATTTTCAGGGTGCCGTGGAACTTGAGTTTAGTCCCTGCATTCCATATGCAGAAATGTGGGGATGAGAGTGGGAAACAGGCCAGATATCTTGAGCTCAGCTTATTAAGGATTGCCTTCCGTGAAGACAGTTGGAACAGATCATTGAGGGAAAAATGTAAAAGGCTGTAATCTCCATTCTCCAGAGAGGCGAGGACACCCAGAGCTTCTCAACCTGCAACGTGGGACATGTCCAGATCTTGTTAGAAAAGCGGATTCGAATTCCGCAGCGTGGGGTGGGGTCTGGGACTCTGCATTTCTGATGAGCTCCCTGGTGATGCAATGCTGCTGTTGGTGCAGGGCCCTCTAAGTCTGAGAGCCTGGCCCCATCCCTCAGCTGCCTCCCTGCCCAGATGTCTCCAAGAGGCAAATTTGACATGTCTAAGAAGAAGTGGTTTATCTCCACCTCCTTCTTAAACTGGCCACCTTCCTGAGTACCCCACTCAGCAGGGCTATCACCGCTGCTTGCGTAGCCCTGACAAGAGACCTCATAGTATTTATTTATTTATTCATTTATTTATTGTTATTTTGAGATGGAGTCTCTCTCTTGCCCAGGCTGGAGTGCAGTGGCGCGATCTCAGCTCACTGCAGCCTCCACCTCCTGGGTTCAAGCAATTCTCCTGCTTTGGCCTCCCAAGTAGCTGGGATTCCAGGCATGCGCCACCATGCCTGGCAAATTTGTTTGTATTTTTAGAGACGGGGTTTCACCATGTTGGCCAGGTTGTTCTCGAACTCCTGACCTCAAGTGATCCGCCTGCCTCGGCCTCCCAAAATGCTGGGATTACGGGCGTGAGCCAATGCACCCGACTGAGACCTCATAATATTTTTAAAGAAACAAATTCAAGCTCTTTGCTTGTTAATCTGGGCTGTGATCGCAGTGTGAGTGTCACAGGTAGGGCAGGGGCAGTCCGCTGCAGATGGGCTAGAACTTTCAGGAGTGGGTGTGGGGGAGCCTAGGTGTTTACGTCTGTGTTGGTGAACAGGCTTTCTCCTTGGTTGGCAAAGGCAGTCTGTGACTGTCCCCAGTCACCTGCAGTCACAGGCACACAGGCCAGCCTGCCTGTCTGGAATGTGTCTCCTCGCCACTGGAGGACAGGTGTGAGGATGCTTCCTGTCATTCGTGGCCACAGTTCCCCTGTGAGGCGTGGCCCTCTGGTCAGTGACCGTGTGCAGTGACCATGCAGCGTGGTGCTAGGTCAGTCAAATCCCATGTCCGTATGTATGCACCGTCTTGTCTTTTTCAGGGAAAATGCACTTGGGGTTGGCCTGGCAAGTCTAGGCAACATACTGGACAAATAATACCTGAGTTAAGGGGCTTGGTCTTGAATGCACCAGGTGCTGGATCTGGGATGTTGGAATTCCTGCGTCTATTCAGGAATGGGCCAGTCTGCAGGTGACAGGCTAGTGGTGGCAGAGGCCAGGGGCAGGACCTGGATTTCTGAGTCCTGGGCTGCCTTCTCTATATCCTCTCCATCCTGCCTGCCAGCCTACACCTGGCCACAGGGGAAGCCAGAGAAGCCGCCAAGCCCGCTTCTGCCAGTGACCTGGCTGAGGTCGGAGGGAGCGTATCCCCAGCAGGCCTGCCTCTGGGCCTCCAGTGAACTTGTTCTTGCTTTGAGGATTCAAGCACAGCATGTCACATCTGAGCCCTGTGCCTACTCTGTTCTCTGCAGAAATTAAGCAGTTTTAACTGTAGACTTAAAAACTGCATTTTTTGGCCAGGCGAGGTAGCTCACGCCTATAATCCCAACACTTTGGAAGGTCAAGGCGGGAAGATCGCTTGAGCCCAGGAGTTTGAGACCAGCCTGGGCAACATAGTGCGACTCTGTCTCTATAAAAACTTTTAAAAATAAGAAAAAATGTGGCCAAGTGTGGTGGCATGCATGATCCCAGCTACTCAGGAGGCAGAGGCAGGGAGGTCAAGGCTGCAGTGAGCTCTAATCCCACCACTGCACTCCAGCCTGGGTGACAGAGTGAGACCCTGTCTCCAAAAAAAAAATGCATTTTTTAATTGTGTGAAAACATAAATAACATACAATTTCCCATGTTTCCCATGTTAGCCTTTTTTTTTTTTTTTTTTTTTTGCAGGGGGGGGACACAGTTTTACTCTTGTTCCTCAGGCTGGAATGCAATGGCGCTATCTCAGCTCACCACAACCTCTGCCTCCCAGGTTCAAGTGATTCTCCTGCCTCAGCTTCCCGAGTAGCTGGGATTACAGGGGTGCGCCACCACGCCTGGCTAATTTTTGTATTTTTAGTAGAGACGGGATTTCTCCATGTTGGCCAGGCTGGTCTTGAACTCCTAACCTCAGTTGATCCACCCGCCTCAGCCTCCCAAAGTGCTGGGATTACAGGCGTGAGCCACTGCAACTCGCCCATGTTAGCCATTTTTAAATATACACCTCAGCCGCATTAAGTACATTTGCAATGCTGTTCAACTGTCACCGCCATCTGATTCCCAAACTTTCTCATCTTCCCAGACAGAAACTCTGTGCCCATTCGGTGTCAGCCCCTGTTCTCCTCCCAGTGGATCCCGCAACCGCTCATCTGCTCCCTGTCTCTAGAGAGCTGCCTGTCCCGGACATTTCATGTGAATGGACTCACACACGCCGCGGCCTTTGGTGTCTGGCCGCTTTCACTCAGCAGCGTCGTCAGGGTCCACCGTGTTGCAGGGGGTGTCGGCGCCTCGTTCCTGCCTGGCTGAGGAGTAGTCCATGGTGTGGTCCCACCATGTTCTGTGTGTCCTTTCGTCTGCCAGGCTTCCACTTTGGAGCGGCTGCTCTGCACCAGGCTTTTCACCTCCTGCCTCTCAGCTTCCGCATCCAGTCTCACGCTGTGCGGGTGATGAGGCAGGATTTACAGAGTCAAGCCACTTGGCCCCGACCACCCACCTGGCGTGCGGCTGAACTGGGACACACCAGGGGTTGGACTCATGCCCCATACCTTGAACCCGCCGGCCATCCTGCCTCCCAGAATCTGGGGAGAGTGGGGATGGGGGGGCTGGAGAAGGGGGAGACACAGGCAGAGATGCAGCGAGGTTGTGGGATGGGAGCATTTGGCCACAGGGTCCAGGGTGTTCCCTCCTCCAGGGGCCACCTTCCCCCACTACACAGAATTCCTGTGTGGTTGCACCTACCAGCTCTCTGAAGTGACCCCAAACCTTCCCCAGACCCCCAGGGCCTGGTGGGGCGCTCCCTCTCCCCTCACATGGCGCTGTGGTGGTCAGTGTCAGGGCGGTTGCCAAGCCTGCTGCAGGGATGTTTATGGTTACACCTCCCAGGTCGAGCCCGTGTTCCATTTTATGAGCCTTTTGGGCCCCCCCAAGTGGTGCCCTCGGTGAATGTTTGCTAAGAACCCAGGCAGCTGGCAGGAGCGGCCTTCGCTCAGGAAGACGTGTCGGATTCTTGGGGGTGATTGAGGAAGGCCCTGGAGTGGGTGGTCTCAGGGAGACGGGTTCCCGGGATGATGGAAGGTTTCCAGGAAACATGATCTCCTGTTAAAAATCCACCAGCAGACAAGGCTCCTGCCCTCACCTGTACAAGCCACACTTGAGATAAAATGGCAGTGGCTGCCGGTCGGTGGCAAGCTGCCCTGCACAGGCACCAAAAAGGAAAGTTGCTGGGGCCAGTGTGGACTTGTCTCCCTGCGGAGTTGATTTCTAAACAGGGACAGCACTTCCTAATGGACATCTGTCCCTCGTCTCGGCTCTGTTGCCATCCGTGTTTCCTTTGCCTCTGTGCCCTTGAAGCTGGACCCTGTCTTCCTGGGTCCCCTCCCAGGGCAGGGCAGAGGGCACGCCCACAGGCAGCGGCCCCCAAGAGGGAGCGCCCTCCTTCCAGATGGCCCAGAGGCCACAGCTGTCAGATCCTGCCGTTTGTCTCACGAGATGAGCACAGCCAGGAGCCCGTGACCTTGTCCCCGTTCTGTCCTTGCACCCTTGGGTTCTGATAGTCAAGCCCTGTCTGGAAATCGGGGTGCAGACCAGCCTGAGCAGGCCCATCTGGGCTCCATGCCCCAGGAAGATGGCCCTGGCCACCCCCATGGGGCACAACGCTGGAGAACCAGAGAGAACTCTCCAGGCAGGGCTTTTTGCAAACCTCCCTCCCCGGCTGAGCTGCAGGGCAGCCCTCTGAACAGCTGCTAATGGCCACCCCAGATCTCAAAATCATCCACGTCCAATTTCCCATCTTCGAATGTCACCTGGGGGGAGGAGACACAGCCCAGGAAGGCAGCGAGGAAATAAAAGAGAGAGAGAGGACTCGAACGCACACTCTAATCTTCGCTCGGTGGTTCAGCTTTCAGGAGCCCCAATTAATCATTATTAATTTAATCCGGGGTGACTCGGAGTCATCCTGACAGAGATCAGCTGCGATTTATCCCACCTGCTAAGGGGCGACCTTAGCAGAATTCGATGAATTCGTCATTGCATTAAGCAAGGACCCTAATGAATCTCTTGTCGGCCCAGTTTACTGAATGACCATTAGCCACAAATGAGTCATGGCACACCCCCCCACACACCGACAGTACTGCTGTCAAGGCTCTTCTCAACAGCAGGGAGGGGGCTGGGCTCGGGCAGGACAGCAAGCGTGAGAGGTTGTGCTTTCCTGCTTTGATACTGACAGCTCTGAAGTGCATGCATGCCTCAGCATCACCAGGGCTGCTGGTTTAAAATGTGCATTGCAGAACCTCATCCCCAGAGCCTCTGAATCAGAAGAGCTGATTTGGCCCAAGAATCTGCATTTTCACAAGCACCCCTGGTAATTCTGGTGTGGGGGGGCCCAGGCATCTGAACCTGAGAACGTGGTGAGCGCCAGGAGGTCAGTTCTTGGCCTTGGCCTTGTTGAGGTGTGGTGCGCTGGGCAGGGTGGGCAAGGTCAGCTGTGACAAGCAGCCCAGCATCTTCAGTGGCGTGATGCAGCCGAAACGCATTCTCTTTCAGTCGGGTCCACGGGGGTGCGCAGTGGGCCTTCCATGAAGTGACTTAGGGACCCGGTCGCCCGGTGCCTCGGCCTCCCCACTGCTAGTGATGAACAGAGGATGGCACAGTGGTGACGTCACCTCCACCTACATTGCGCTGACTGCAGCCAGTCCTGTGGCCCCTGCCTGTAGCGAGGGGGTGGAAATGTTGCTTAGCCATGTGTCCAGAGCGAGGAAGTGGGTTTAGTGACCATCTGATTTAGTGACCAGTGGGTTTAGTGACCTCTGGCCGTTGTTGCCCACCCCAGAGGCCTAGTGGGGTGCCCGGCTTTGAGGACCGGTGGCCAAGCAACGAGAAGTGGGCGTGGAGTTTTCCATGGGAGCCACTGCCTTGCTTGCAGCGGTCACTCTGGTTGGGCTCATGTCTGGGGCTCTAGGACATGCTCCAGCTCCAGTCATGCTCAGGTCAAGGCACACCCTGGAAGTGAGAGTCTATGACCCCTCGGTGGGGAGTCGCGACCCGGCTGTTCCCAGAAACCACACAGGAGGTCGGTGGTTTCCCACCTGTCCATCGGATGGTGCCGCATATGCCCTCCTCCTGCAGGAAGCCCTCCCAGCCACCAGAGGGCGCGGCACCCACGCCGCGGTCCGCCGCTTGGTGAGCTCTTGCTGTGAGCCCGGGGCCGCTGGACTCGCTCATTGGACCCTCAGGACAACTTAGGGTGGCAGGTTCTACTGTGACTCCCATTTTATTGACGGGAACACTGAGTCTCAGAGAGGTAAACGGGGCCGCACGAGGCCGCACAGCTGGCCAGCTGCAGACCAGGTTAGCAAACACAGTGGTGCGGGCAGTGGCCAGGCGCTGGGGCCACTGGCACGGGCCGCCGCCTCCCGAGTTCTGGGGGCACCCGGGGAAAGCGTCTGTGGCCCGGCCCTGCCTCAGTTTCCTCACGAGCGAAACGAGGGTGAACACAGGCCTTGGCCTGGCGGGGCTGCGAGGTTTGCATGGGAGAAGGCTGGGAATCGCCTGGCAGTGCCCCCCAGGGGTGTCCCGGGGACGCCCCAGCCGCTGGTGCTGCTCTCGGCTGCCGGCCTCCTGCCTCCCCGCTGCTTGCGAAGACAGCGGAGACGATGGGAACAGGACCACAGTGGTCTAGGGGCAGGAGAAGTTTCCAGAAACGAGGCCCAGATAAGAGGAGACAGCAGAAAAAGCCGCAGGACAGAGCCCCTTGGCTTCCTGAAGTCCCTGGGGCGCCTCTCCACGGTCAGGAAACAGAATCACTGCCCGGTGGCCTTTGGGCACCATATCCCAGTGCCAGGGAATAGAGAGCACACGGGGCCCCAGAGATATAGCCAGCCTTCTTGCTTTATGCTGGGAAACTGAGTCCCAGGAAAAGGAAGGGATCGGTCACTCGGCTGCGTGGTGGAGAGCTGGGAGTAGCCCCCTGGCGTGGTGTCTTTAGTGACCTCCTGCCCTTTCCTTTTCCTGGCTACAGGCAGGAGGGAAGAGGCCCTCGGTGGGGCCGGGGCTGTCTAGCAGAGGGGCTGGGTGCCTGCATTCCGTGGGGACTGGGCCCCAGCTGACTCCTGGGCATCGTGGGTGGGGCGGGGTGGCTGCCAGGGGCAGTGCCTTCAGCTCTGTGGAGCTCAGGCTCTCCCATGCCAGTAGAAGCACCCAAAATGTGGCTTCAGAAAGGAAAGGGAAGTGGGGGGTTTTGGAATTGAACAGCCGCATGGCAGCTGCCAATCCGTAGGGTGGTAGGGGGAGGACATCTCTTTTGCCCTGAGTCCACCACCAAACCTGGTGTCAGCTGAGAACATGAAAAGCCACCCTCTGGCACCTGGGCCATGATGCTCCTGCCTGAACATAAACAACACCTGCAGAAGATGGCAGAGACAGGCCAGGGCCCTCCCGACTTCCCTGGGGACAGGACAGCGACCAGGCCACTCTGCAACCACAGAATGACTCAACGTCCTCCTCTTCCAGCCAGCGTTGTTCATTGATGTTCCTTTGCCTATAACAACTCTAACCTTGCTTTAACCTTCTGAGCCCCTAAAAGAAATGAAGATAGCCCAGCACCGAGTGACCCCTGCTTCCTGACTGTCCAGCGCAGCGTAGGACCCACTTCCACACCCTTCCCAGGCCCACCCAACACAAGCTCACATCCTGTCAGGAGCCCACCCCGCCCAGCTCAGTTCCTTGTGAGAGGCCCTCCCATTCCCCTAGGGCACATGCCTTCCAGGGCTGCAAGTTGTCCTGTGGGCTCTGCCCCAGGCAAGCAGCTCCCTGGGCCGTCTCCAGGTTCCCCACCCCTATGACTGGAGCAGGATCTACACTCGGACTGCACGTGAGAATCACCTGGGGAGCTCTCCACAAAATACTGATGCCCTGGCCTCGTTCCAGTCCACGAAGCTGGTATCTCTGACGACGGACCTTGGGCATCAGGATGATGACGATGATTATTATTTGGAGGTGGGGTCTCACTCTGTTGCCCAGGCTGGAGTGCAGTGGTACAGTCATGGCTCTCTACAGCCTCGAACTCCTGGGCTCAAGTGATCCTCCTGCCTTAGCCTCCCAAAGTGCTTGGATTACAGGCACGAGCCACATGCCCAGCCAGCATCAGTTTTTCTTTTCTTTCTTTCTTTTTTTTTTTTTAATTTGTTTTTGAGATGGAGTTTTGCTCTTGTTACCTAGGCTGGAGTACAATGGCGTGATCTCAGCTCACTGCAACCTCCACCTTCTGGGCTCAAGCAGTTCTCCTGCCTCAGCCTCCCGAGTAGCTGGGATTACAGGCATGCGTCACCATGCCCGGCTAATTTTGTATTTTTAGTAGAGACGGGGTTTCTGCATATTGGTCAGGCTGGTCTTGAACTCCCGACCTCAGGTGATCCACCCGCCTCAGCCTCCCAAAGTGCCAGGATTGCAGGCGTGAGCCACTGCACTCGGCCCAACATCAGTACTTTTTAAAGTTCCCTGGTGGGCCGCGCATGGTGGCTCACACTTGTCATCCCAGCACTCTGGGAGGCGAAGACAAGAAGATCACTTGAGGCTGGGAGTTTGAGACCAGCCTGGCCAACATAGTGAAACCCCATCTCTACTAAAAATGCAAAAATTAGCCGGGCAGTAGTGGTGCATGCCTATAATGCTAGCTACTCGGGCGGCTGAGGCAGGAGAATCACTTGAGCCTGGGAGGTGGAGGTTGCGGTGAGCCTAGATCGTGCCACTGCACTCCAGTCTGGGAGACAGAGTGAGACCCTGTCTCAAAAAAATGAATAAATAAATGAATAAAGTTCCCCTGGTGATTTGGTGTGCAGCCAGGGTTAGGAACTCCTGCTCTAGAAAGAGAGAACCTTCCTCCAAGAACGTATTGGTCTCCAGCTTCCTTAAAGAACCGTCCAGCCCTGTCTGTGCTCCTAGGCAGCCTTGTTTCCTAATCCTCCCTGCTCAGGAAGGAGGGTGTCTGGGTCATGTTGACACTGGCATATGGACCCGGCGGGTCAGGTCTGCATGAGCGCAGGAGGCCATGGTGCCTGAGCTGTAGTCGAGGGAAGTGAAGCTGCATCATCACAGGGGCGTGGTCACGTGGTCGTTGCTTCTGTTGTGAGTTGTGCTGAGAGTGAGTGGAGTTCCGGTCAGAGCCAAGGGCTCCCCTCAGACTATAGGTAGAGGTTGCAGGAGAAGGGCTTTGAGTCAGTAGGGGAAATAACTTTCTAGCACTTTTTTTTTTTTTTTCTTTTAGGGGTGGGATCTCCTCTGTCACCCAGGCTGGAGTGCAGTGGTTCAGTCATAGCTCACTGCAGCCTCAACCTCCGGAACTCAAGCGATCCTCCCACCTCAGCCTCTTGAGTAGCTGGGACTATAGGCATGTGCCACCATGCCTGGCTATTTCTAGCGATTTGAGGCCAATAAGAATGGGCCACCTCTGGCCTTGGGCATGGCCAAACGGAGGCAGATTGGAAGGAACTGTGGACTCGACAGAGGGGCTTTTAGGCTGAGCATTTTCCAGAAGGAGAGTGGCCTTTCAGAGGCCACAAGCGGTTTGTACCTGTTTATAAAAGGTGGGAGCATACAGACCTGGGTGTCCTGGGGTCCCCTTCCCATTATGCACTGGGGCACAAGCTCTGCTGTGGCGTATCCAGCACTGTGCCCAAGCTCTGCACAAGCCACCTGGGGATGTGGGTACAGCCCAAGCTCCTTGCAGGTGAGGGCAGGTTGGGAGGTGTCCACGAGGCTGGGCCAGCAGCTGAGTTTGGGCAGAGGGTGTTCTGTGCTCTGGCCACACGTACAGGCTGCAGCTGGCTGCCTGCCCCCGGTAGTGGGGGTGGGGTGGGATGGGATAGAAGCTCAGGCCTCGTTTACCTGCTGACCTGAGGTCATCAAATGGTTTGCATGGTGGAGAGTCAGGTACACTCCGTGTCAGACCTGGAGGCTCCTTGTCAGAGGCCACCACTTTCTCTTGTTTCTTGTCTGTGTTCTCTCTGGTTTAACCACCTGCGACATCCCAGGAGAGCTCATAAGATCACCTTCACTTCTGACACACCTGCCCGGCTCAGGGGGGCTGAAGACAGCACTCAGGTTCGGTAATTTGTTAGAACAAGTGCAGAACTGGAAGCCAAAGGCTGTGCTCACAGTTACCGTTTATTACAGATGCAGGTTTAAGTCAGCCAAGGGGAGGGATGCGTGGGGCTGAGCCCAGGAGGGTTCCCTGCACAGAGCTTCCAGGTGTCCCTCTCTGTGGAGTCCTGGACAGCATTCACTCCTCATGACAACAGCGTATGACGGCACACACAGAGCACTGCCAACCAGGGACGCTCCCCCAGCCTCGGGGTCCCGAGTCTTTGTTGGGGCTTGGTCACGTGGGCATGGGTGACACCATGTGACTGACCTCAACCTCCAGCCCCTCCACAGGTCGAGCTGACGCCACGTGGTCCAAGGCCCCACCATGAATCTTATCATTAGCATAGGCTGTCCAGGGTGGCTAAGCCCCCAGGTAAACAGAGACACTGTCATGAGACAGGACTCTTCAAGGGTCTAGAGGTGACTGCCCCAGGAGCCGAGGGAAAGGTCGGACTTGCTGTGGGCTCGGTGAATCCTTCACTGTGCACCAGTACTTGGGAGTTTTGGAAATTTGGATTCAGCTGTGAAGCTGATAGCAGGTTCTAGATCCTCAGGGGAGGGCTTGGTTACTTCCCTCGGGGGCCTGTGCCGGCAGCGTGGACAGCTTCCACCAGGCAGGAGGGAGGTCGGGCGCGGTTCTGTGGGCAAAGGAGGGACTTAGCCATGAACTTCAGGAGGCTCCGAGTATAGGTGTCTGCGTTTCAGTTTCCTTGTATTTCGCCTAGAATGCCGAGCTGCTCTTCTCTTTGAACTGCAAAGAGACATGTAAAGGAAGCCCTCAGCTCTGAAGACCACCTAGCCGGAATCTCAGAGCGAGAGCTGGGGACAGGAAGGGCTGACTCCTCCCACCATTCTGTGGACCCCGAGTCCAGCCTCCGGGAGGACCCTGAGGGAACCTTTTGGGGCAGCCAGGACAGAGAACGCCTTTTACTTCTAAGGCTCTGGATCAAAACAGACAAGCTCCCGGCTTCCTGGGCATAGCAATCCTCGAACATCAGTGTGCATTTTAAGCCGTAAAGCACAATACTGATTACAAACAGAAATACGGAGGGCTTCCTTTAAACTGCTTCAGAAAACACACTCCTCGGGGACTTTGAAAGCAGCTCTCAGCATAGTTCCTGCAATCCACTCTGAACAGGAAACCTTCTCATCTATTTATTAAAACTGACCCCAGAAAGATTTTCAACAGGGAAGCCTGGCTTTATGTTGTGTATATCCACAAAGAAGAACATATATTTTTAAAACACGTTGCCTGGGGAAGGCTCTTGCTCTGTCAATGGTTCTTGAATTCTGCGAGACAGCTGTTTCCTTCCTTTTAGTCTGCATCAGAGAGGTTTGCAGCAAAAGCCGTTTTGGAGAGACCAGGTCAAGTTCAGCCTTCTCAGATCCAATTTTGCCGCTACCATGACCCACAGGAGAAATTCCTCCCAGCTTGGGATTGTGCTGTCTCGGATGACGTGACAGCGACAAGCCGTTTAGTGTGACTTGGGGCCTTTCAGAAGCACAGATGCGCGGGAGGTCTGCATTCAGGTTAGTGACAAGTCACAAGAGCGGCGGTGGAGGCTCCAAAATTGGCCTGGGAATTGGGATTCAGTTCCACAGGACGGGGTGGGGCCTGAGACTCTGCATTTCTGACAGGCTCCAAGGGGTTGCTGCAGCTGCTGGTCTCAGCTGGTTTTGCACTAGTGAGGCTCTTGACCCAGGCCGCCCACAGGAAACCAGGAATACCAGCCAGATACACAATTTTAAATTGTCCAGTAGCTGCATTTAAAAGGTAAAAAGAGACCGGGTGCCATGGCTCACACCTGTAATCCAGCACTTTGGGAGGCCGACTGGAGGATTGCTTGAAGTCAGGAGTTCGAGAATAGCCTGGACAACATAGTGAGACCCCCATCTCTACATAAAATGTAAAAGCCAGGCATGGTGGCACGTGCCTGTGGTCCCAGCTCCTCAGGAGGCTGAGGCAGGAGGATCGCTTGAACCCAGGAGTTTGAGGCTGCCGTGAGCCATGATCACACCACTGGACTCTAGCCTGGGTGACAGAGCCAGACCCTGTCTCTAACACAATAATAAATAAATAAATAAATCATAAGAACCGGGTGAGATTAATTTCAAGATGATATTTTATTTAATTCGACACATCCAAAATAGCGTCCTCGCGGCACGTGGCCCACCTCCGGATCTGGCCAGGAGCAGCTTCCGCAGTGCCAGGGCCTGCCCCCCTCCCCTGCTCTGCAGACGCCATTTGGGGCTAATGATCCGGTCTCAGCTGCTGTCTGTGAGCTGGCACTCAGTGCTGTCACGGTGCTGCAGAGCCGGGTGGCAGGCTGAGCCCGGGGTCTGGGCCGGCTGGCGACCTGGGCTTGGGGTTTCGGGGTGAGGGGTGGACGCGGCCAAGAAACATCCATTGTGCCCACAGCAGCTGATGTGGTTACAGCTGGCGAAGTGGCGGACGCCCCCTTGCCACCCCCTCACGCCCCGGCTCAGGAACAGACATCCCTTCTTACAAAAAAATAGAAAAAGAGAAGTGGCGGGGTCACGGCTGTGCTTTCCACATGACCTGCCCGGGAACAGAGCATGTCTTTGTTAGTCCAGCGCCTGTCAGTCGGCCTGAGCCCAGGCATAAGCCACTTAGCACAGCCTCACCCCTGCCCCGCCTGGCGCTCAGCGAGGGCTAGGGGCACCGCGCTGGCCTGCGCCTCCTGCCAGCTGCCCCCGCCACCTGCTCCCGCTGGCGCCCCCACACCCTGACCCAGCCTGCCTGGGTGGCAGGAGAGGACCCAGGAGCAGGGTGCGTGAGGCCTGTAACTGCTGCAGGCCTCACTTTGCACATCTGGAAATGGGAACAATTGCTGTGGCCACTGCACGGGATGTTTGTGAAGTTTAGCGTCTTAATATACGTGAACCAGCTGGCAATACTGGAGAAACAGTAGCTACTTTTATTAAGCTGTCGTTCTCGTTAATGTCATTGTCGGCTGCCCTCCTTTCACAGCGGCTCTGATCAGCGGTTCCTTCCTGTCTTCCTCCCTCCCTCCCCTCCCCTGCCGTGCTCTCCTTCTCCGCCTCTCCCCCCGACCTCCTCCTTCTCCCCCACCTCTCAGATCCTGTCACCTGCCCGCTGCCCTTGGTTCTTGTTCCTTCTCCCTTTGAGCCCCTCTCCCTGCTCCCTGGCACCTGGGCATCCTCTCCCAGCCATCCCAGACTGGCAGGGAGGGAGCAAGAGGGCCCACTGGGGCCCACCAGGGAGAGATGGAGCCTGGTCTGGAAGGGCAGTGCACCTAGTCAGGGTCCACTTGAGGTGCTCGGAGCAGCCTCTGGTCTGTACCCCCTCCCTGCCCACCTCCCCAGCCCTCAACACCCACCCAGGGTCCTTCCGTTGTGGCCAGGTGGGCTGCAAGGCAGTGCACAGCCAAAGCCCTGTGTGTCTGCTCATGGGCTGGGGATGGATGGGGGCACCCACAGGCGCAGTAGAGGGGACAGCAGGGCTCTCCCATCACCCTGCATCCTTCAGCACCCGGCAGGCAGGAGCAGTTTGAGGCTAAATATAAACCCAGCCGCTTTCGCGCGGCCGCCAGCAGTGGCCGTGGCTCTGTCGAGAAGGATTATCTCGTCCTCCTGCAGGCGGGCATCTGACAGCCGTGGAGGACGGCAGAGGGGAGGGCTGCCTGCTCCATGGGCTGGTCCCAAATTCCAGAGGCCCGTCGGGTGCCCCTGGTTCCCGGGGTGTCCCCCAGCAGAAGAGCTGAGACTTAAATCCCATGACACTGATGTGGGCACAAAGGGGCAGAGCCGAGCCACGAAGAGAGTGTGCCATCCTCTCTGCCAGGCAGTGGACTCCCTGGACAGGGTGGGCGTCGTGGGAGCAGAAACAGTGGTGGCAGGACCCAAGCCTGTGCAGTTCTAAACTGGCTCCAGTGCAGACACCCCGGGTCAGCAGCAGCGTCAGAGGCAACCTGCCCTTGTGGCACCATGGGAGAGCTGCTGGGGACAGAGCACATGGGCAGAGCCGTCGGCTGCCTCCCACCCTGGAACCCTGGGGAGGGAGGGAGGGAGCAGCCGGGGTGCTCACCTTCCCCGAGGTTCATTTCCGATTCTTCTCTTCCCTCCTTGGTGTACTCCATGGGCTTCTGCTTTGGTGCACCTGGGGTTCCTTCTGTGGGGGCCCCTTGGGCTGTGTACCTGGGCCTGGTGGCTCTGTCTGTGGCTCTCTTAGGGCCCTGGGTGCCTCCTGCCTGCCTTCATTTCCCAGATGTCTTAGGACCTGAGATGGTGCAGGCTCTCCAGGGACCTCTGTCCCAGCCCCCGATGGCCACATACCACCTTGCAGTCCTGGTGATGGGGACCCACTGACCTGTGGCCCCAGCCCCGAGTCCTTCTCACCCCAGACCTCCGCGTCTGTGTTTAATGTGGGCTGTGAAGCACCTGCCTTCCCAGGTTCCCTCCACCAGCCCAGCACTGCCCAGCCGCAGCCCCAGCCCCGCATTGCTGTCCTTGTGTCTGGAGATGTGGGCGGTGTCTCTGCACACTGCTGGAGCAGCTGGGCCAGCTCGACCTGACCTCTGGGACGAGGGTGGCCCAGGCTGGCTTGGCCTCTCTGCTTTGCTCCCCCAGAGCCCTGGGGCAAGGACAGGACGCTCAGACTCTCCTGCTGGCCCCCTCGCCCACCACTTCCATCCCCTCCCGTGTGCCCAGCTCAGAAAATGTTGCAGCCCCTCTGTGGTCCCTCTGATCCTCTTGTGGGCGGGCGCACTTACCCCCACACCCTAAACACAGCTGAGTGTCCTCAGGCTGATGTGACAGCGTGCCACAAACTGGCGGTTTAAAACAGCAGAAACTCACTTTTTCACGGTTCTGCAGGCCAGGAGTCCACAGTCTAGCTGTTGGCAGGGCTCCCCTGCCCTCTGAGGCTCCGGGACCCGTCCTGCCTCTTCCAGTTCCCGTTGGCCCCAGGTGTGCCCTGGCTCACGGCTGTATCACGCCAGTCTCTGCCTCCTCTTCACGTGGCCTCCTCGCTGTGTGTCCAGACCTGTCTCTCATTATAAGGATGCTAGCCAGTGGATTTAGAGCCCCGTGGATTTCGGTGCATTTAGACTGGATTTAGAGCATCTTAACTTCCTGACATCTGCAAAGACCCTCCTTCCAGACTGTCACATTCACAGGTTCCAGAAGATCATGGGTTTTGAGGGGATGCTGTTCACTACAGGAGAAGCAGGGAGGGGGAGGAGGGAGAGGAGGAGGGACAGGAAGAAAAGGAGGTCATCCACCCGGCTTGACACTGGCCTCAGAGGGGAGCAGCTGAAGTCTCCTCTCCCCACACTGTCCAACCCTGTCTAGGCTGGTGGATTTCCTGAGCAGACTCCCGGGCAGGTGTGACCAAAGTGCCCAGGTCAAGGGGCAGGGGATGAAGCAGGCCGCAGGTCCAGCCGGGTTGCAGGTGCCTGGAGTGGGCGGCCTCCCTGGGAGAGGAGGAGGACCCACTGCCCGGCTGACGCTCGCAGAGGCCCCAGCGCTGATACCCCAGGGCACACTCAGCCCTGGCCACAGCAGGAGGGAAGCTTGTGGGGCCTCCCAGGGGACCTTCTGAGAACGTGAGAGGTGGGGCCCCTGACCTGTTGGGGTCCCTTGTCCCTCTGACCACAGCTGAGCATTCATGGACTGGGGGCAATGCCTGAGTGGGGTCAGGGCTCCGGAGGCTCCTGGGGAGACCTGCCCTGCTTCTCCTTGGGCGGACCCCCTTGTCCTGCGTGTCTTCCTCAAGGTCCTCGAGGCACCTGGCTTGACCTCGTCCAGTGTGATTCCGTGTTTGGGGAGGGCTGCCTCTGCCCCGAGACCACCCTGGTGGAAGTCTTGGAATGGGCTGCTCCGTTGGGCCAGGGCCAGGCCCTCTCGGCCTCCTCTCTTGCAGACAACGGGCCCCTTTCATGTTGGCCCCGAGGAAGCCAAGCGGAATAATTCCACCCCTACCCCCCACCCCTTCCTGCCCCCTCCCTGCCCTTCGCTGTGAGAGGTTTTCCTGCCCTGCTGGTCCCCCTGGGACAGCTGGAGAGGCCCTAGGCTGGGGGGTGGGGAAGGAGGATTCTGGGGCCAGCTCAGGCAGGCCTGAGGTCTGGGCGGTCAGAACAGGCTGTGGGAAAGGAAGCCCACAGGGAGCTGTCTGGGAGCCTCTGGGCAGCTCATGTGGCCAAGGCCTGGCTTCTGCCACCCGCCAGCCCGGGCTGAGCTGACAGTGTCCACCCCGGGCTGCGAGACCCTCATACATGCCCACTGGGGAGCTGGGAGGCCGGGAGACCCAAGATGTGTGGACAGCAAATGCATCCTGGGGGGATGTGCTGCCGCCCTGGTCTCAGCCATGTGTGTATGTGTGTGAGAGACACAGTCTAGTGTGTGTATGAGACACAGCCGTGTGTGTGTGTGTGTGACACAGCTGTGTGTGTGTGTGTGTGTGTGTGACACAGCTGTGTGTGTGTGTGTGTGTGTGTGTGTGTGTGAGACACAGCCTAGCTCAGAGAAGGGCTCCCACTTTCCCAACCTCCTCCCCTAAGGCAGTGCCTCGCAGAGCCGCCCGGAGAGTGAGAAGGCAAGGAAAAGAGGAGGCAGGCATTCTGCCAGCTGGTGCCACAGAACCAGCCAGGCCCTACCCATGCCTCGCCAAGGTAGGGGGGCGCGAACGCCGCCACCTCCCAGGATTCCCTTGGAAAGGTCTTGAGTCTGCCCTGGGTGCCTGTTCTCAGCTTGCGTCTCACAGGTAGAGGTGAAGCAGGCAGGATGCCATGTCCCGGCCCAGCATCTGTGTGGGGCTGCGTCTCACAGGTAGAGGTGAAGCAGGCAGGATGCCATATCCCAGCCCAGCATCTGTGTGGGGCCGCAGGACAGATGAAGGGATGTCAGGCACAGTGGGGCCTGGTGAGGCTGCAGGGTTTGGAGGCGGCCAGGCTGGTCGCCCTACTCTCCCCTACACATGTGTGCACACACGTGAGCATGTACACACACACGAACACATCCACAGGCTCCCTCCTTCCTCGCCCCATTCCTTCCTGAACACCTGCTCCCCTGGCAGGCTCCCCGTGCTTGGTGGGCCTGGGTCTCTGGCTTAGAATCCTGGAGCTCCGCCGTCTTCCCCGCAGCAGACCCGAGGTTCCCCAGGCTTGTTTTCTCCCGCTGTTTCTTGTCTCCCAGGCAAGGTTACCTGGGGGCAGGCCCAGGAGAGGTCTCTGTGTCTGGTGTATCTTCCAAGGCCTCTTGGAGAGGAGACAGAACCATCCCGGGACCCTCCCAGCTAAGCATTCTGGGCCGTGCATTGATCAAGTGACAAGCTGGCACGGCCCTGCACTTGCTGTTTGCTGACCTCACAGGAACACCCAGGACGCTTAGATGCTTGGGGAAAAAACTGGGTAGTGCTTGAAATCGGGACCAGTTCAGAAAATCTGCAGCGTGTCCTGGGACAGAGGCGAGGCCCAGTGAAGATCTGCCGCTTATTTTAGAAATAGCTGGGAGAGCCCCACCCTGCCTGCCCTGGACACAGCAGGCCTTAGCATCTTCCTCTGAGAAGTTCCGAGGGCACCACTGCAGGGTGAGCTTTTGACAAGGGAGGAGACAAAGAGGTGGCTGAGGAAGCAGGGGTCGGGGGAGGCTCAGCAGGAGGCCGCACAGCTCTGCCCTCTCTTCATAGGAGCATTTAGGGCCTGCTCTCCTGCAGTCTGGTCTCACTTGCCCCTCCTGCACGCTCATCAGATTGGGGGACGTTTTGTTTACAAATAGGGCTCAGATGGCAAACAGGCAGGAAACAGGCCAGGGCACCATGGTGGATGGGGATCCTGCAGAGCCCTGGGGGTCAGGACTGGGGAGTGGCTCTGAGAGGGAGCTGAGTGCCTGGGAGTGGGCAGAGCCTGGAGGGCCTCGGGTTGGCTGCTGCCTCCTGCAGCAAGTACTGGGCCCCTCGTTCATTCCATGGCACAATGATGGGGACAAGAGTAACCAAAACCCAACCCCTGTGTCCTGGGGGAGCCGCCTGCCTGGTGTGTGTAGACTTGAGACCGTGTGCAAGGCAGGAGAGGAATATGCGCCCAGTCATGCGGGGGCCGCCGTTCCATTTGCATTTCAGATAAACAATGAATGCGTTTTTAGTATAAAAGTCTATCCCATGCAGTATTTGGGATATACTTACACTAAAAACGTATTCATTGTTGGCTGGGCGCGGTGGTTCAAGCCTGTAATCCCAGCACTTTGGGAGGCCGAGATGGGCGGATCACGAGGTCAGGAGATCGAGACCATCCTGGCTAACACGGTGAATCCCCGTCTCTACTAAAAAATACAAAAAACTAGCCGGGCGAGGTGGTGGGTGCCTGTAGTCCCAGCTACTCGGGAGGCTGAGGCAGGAGAATGGCATAAACCTGGGAGGCGGAGCTTGCAGTGAGCCGAGATCACGCCACTGCACTCCAGCCTGGGCAACAGAGCTTGACTCCATCTCAAAAAAAAAAAAAAAAGTATTCATTGTTTATCCGAAATGAACTGGGCACCCTGTATTCTTGTTTGTTGTGTTTGACAACCCTGGGTAGTGGGGATGAAGGCTTCAGAGCAAACCCAGGCTGGGAAAGGACCAAGCGAGTGTATTCACTGCATCCCACGCCAGAGCAGGGCGAGGCCCTGGTGGGAGTGGGGGTGAAGGTGAGGGGCAGGACCAGGCTGGAGAGGCAGGGCTGGTGCTGTGGGCCTGGTGTCCAGGCTGTGCCCATGGTGTCCCTGCTGGGCTTTGCTGTGGCTGCTCCTGCATCAGCGCTCAGAGCCATCAAATGTCCCACCTGATGGACGGCAGAGGCCATCTGGCCTGACCGATGTTTCCAAAGGGCGAAGTGAATTTACCGGAAACCTGATAGCAGCCACAAGCTCCCCGAGCAACTCGGTGCAGAAGTGCGACACCAGCCACCTATGCCGTTTTCAATTTCCTACTAGCCACGCTTTTAAAAAGGAAAAGCAGGTGAAATTTATTTTAATATATTCTCTGTAGCCTAATATATTCAAAATATTATCATTTCAACATGTCATCAATATGTTGAATTGTCAGAGAGCGATTCCTTTTTTCCTATCAAGTCTTCAGAATCCGGTGTGTCTGTTTATAGCACGTCTCAATCTGCACAGGGCACGTTTCGAGGTCTCCCTAGCCACATGTGGCCCAGGTGACCGTAAGGGACCGTCTGGCACCCACACCTCCTGGCCCCTGGTCCAGGTGTCCTCTCTTCCCTTGAGGGGCGCTCCAGCGGCTTTGATCTGAGGTCTCTCCCACTGGGGGAGGAGTCACTGAGCTGCACAGTGGTAGGGGGACTGGACTGCCCGTGGCCAGTAGGGGGCAGCGGAGGTCAGCGCTCAGCCCTCCATGGACCAGGAACCTGCAAGGACAGCAGATGTCCTCACTGGGGGTTGCACATCAGCCAGTGGCCTCTGCAGTAGATCGAGTCCTGACCCCCCTGGGGCTCTGCAGGGGTTGCCACCCACGGGTGCTGTGGCCCGCTTCTTGTGTGTTTTGGGAGCAGACATCTCCCCGTCAGGATGATGGGTGTCAGGGGCTGAATTGGGCTCAGGGAACCCCTCCCAGCATAGCCGCAGCCCCTCGGGGCACAGGGTACGGCCTCAAAGAGTGGAAAAACTGAGTGGGCTGCAGAGCGGGAGCCCCGGGAAGGATGCCCTGGCGCTCTATGGGGAGCCCGCCTCTATTGGGGGTGGGCTGCTGAGCGAATCGCAGGCCCCGTCCCTGCCCTGCTGGGGCCTAAGGCAGAGGCAGGCGCATTGATTCCCTCCCATAAAAGTCTCTGCTCCATCTTCCCATGTGTCTATGTAACTGTGAGCATTTACTGAGCACCTATTGTGTGCTAGGCAGGCACCATGCCTGGCTCTGAGGACAAGACTGGGCCTTTGTCTGGTTGTGGTGACTGTGACGTCAGACACCTCCTTTGGGTGTGGACAGGACTAGCACTTGCTCCATGTCAGGGCTGCAGGACCTCCTGGCTGTTGACAGCAGGCGTGCATCCCTCTGGCCGGTTCATTTCTATAGAAGGTCGATAGCCCTCCTTCTCCTCTTGGCTCTCCGGTGTGCTGTGCACACCACACTTCCTACCTCCAGCTCCAGTGGTGCTGCGGACTCATGCCCCCAGGACCAGCCTTGACCAGCAGCCCCAGGAAGTGAGAACAACCCCCCTCCCAGTCCCAGCCCCTCAGGTCCTCAGGTGGTATAGCCTAGGCCTGATCTGCACAGCCCTGGCGGTCCCTGGCAGGATTGAGCCCGGTGCCCACAGTGAACGCTGGTGAGCATCCATGTGCCCTGCACTGGCTCATTCACTTTTCTGCCCCACTGCCCACCAGTGTATCCAGTGCTCCCCTCCTAAGTGCGGGACCTGAGCTCAACTCCTTGCCTCGTCTGCTTCTGGGAGACCCCGGACTAAGAGAGAAACTCTGTTGTGTGAGCTGTCAAGTGTTTTGGATATCTGCCTCAGCCTGGGGTTCCTGGGGGAGGTGGGGCCTGAGTTGGGTCTCAAAAGCACTGGGAAGGTTCTAGAAAGCTGGGAAAGAGGAATTGGCAAGCCAGTCAGGAAGAATAGCATCTGCAAAGATCTGGCCACAGGACAAGGCCGTGTTTGAACAGGGGCGGAGGTTGTCCTGTGGTGGTGGGACCTGTACCCAGGTGGGCAGGAGGCCTCAGATCTGGGGCCAGGGGTGGGGTGCGTTAAGGGGCTGCCAGGCCCTGTAAGAGATTCAGTCCTTTCTCAGCTGTGATCACTGGGTCCAGCAAGACTGAGGGGGCCCTTCTTAGAAAGGGCATCACTTTGAAGTGTGGCTGTGTCTGGAAGATGAGTCACTCTGAGCCCTGGTTTCCTCATCCCTTTTTATGGATGGGGGAACAGGGTCTTACTCTGGGCCCTGGGCTATAGTGCACTGGTGCAGCTGTGGCTCAGTGCAACCTCAGCCTCCTGGGGTCACGTGATCATCCTGTCTTAGCCTCCCAAGTAGCTAGCTGGGACCACAGGCATGTACCACCATGCCTGGCTAATTTTTTAACTTTTTGTAGAGAGGGAACCTCCCTATGTTGTCCAGGCTGGTCTCAAACTCCTGAGATCAAAGGATATTCCCTCCTGGGCCTCCCAAAGTGTTGGGATTACAAGCATGAGCCATTGTGCCCGGCCTCCTCGTCCATAAAATTGGGCTGACAATAGTGGGAACTAAAAGTGATGTGTGAGAAGCACCTGGAACAGTGGTGGGTACGGGGCACACGTAGAGCCCGCACCATCGTTCAGATCAACATCAGAGGTGGTGGGGGCAGCACAGCCGTATCAAGCTGCTCGGGCAGACTCCAGAGCAGCCTTCAATGAGGATGTGGCTTCTCAGCTTCTCACCCGCCATGACTCCCCAAAGGTAGTGCCACAGGAGACGCAGGGTGGGGGAGACCTCCCAGACTGTCAGTTCCTGGGCCACTTTAGCTGTTGACTCGACCTGTGATGTTGAGCTGTTGGTAAATGACCTGGGTCCCTTGATAACATGGACGGGGCAGTGTTTAAGGCGGAGTCCTGAAGAAGCAGGCGGGGCTGAGGACCCAGGTGCTAAGAATGGCGTGCCACCTGGTGTCTGATGTCCTTTGGAAAGCGAGCGAGGTCTGCAGCTTGGAAGGGTGGAGTGGAGGCAACACTGGACGTGAACTCGTGGGGCCCGGCACATCGTAGGCCCTCAGTATCGCTCACCCCCTCCCTTCTCCTCCTCTTCTCTATTGACATTTAGGCAAATGCCCAGGCGGTAGGTTGGGGGTCTCAGAGCCAATGAAAACACCAGCTTTCCACCAGTAGTTGTCAGCAATTTGTGAAGAAAATTCTGGAAAAGTAGGCATGTGACCCAGAGCTTGTGATCGGTGCCAGGGCACTGGGTGGGACAGTGTAGCAGAAGTCCTAAGCCTCTGGATCGAGTCCCATCATAACCAGGCTGCAGGGAGCCGGGCGGCTTTTCTAGCGGAGCAGGAGAGATGCCAGCTCCTGGGCCTCAGCCTGTGTCCGTCCCGGCAACGGAGCCTCCTCGTCCTTACCCTTTCGTTCCAGCTGGAGTGGGCGGGGTGGCGCGTGTCAGGCTGATGAGCTCCCTGTGTGAAGGGGTCCCTGTGCTGAGCCCATTGGAGCTTTTCAGTTGCCAGGCAAGGTTCTGGGCAGATATTATTGCGACCATCTCACAGATGAGCATATTGAGGCTCTACCCAGAACAGGGCCCACAGGGGCCTCGAACACCACCTCCAGCGTTCGTTCACTCTGTTTTCTCTGACCTTCCCTGTGATCTTTTAGAGGCCTGTCTTGGGAGCATTTGCACATTCTGCCTCCTACCAAGTTATTTCAGTTTGGTGTTATATCCTACACCTTTTATACCTTCTTTGAAGGCCTTCTCACAAATAGTACCCATTTAGTGCAACATCCTTGAACTGAACTGAAGTGCTGTTTGAGGCAGCACCTAGCATGGTGCCTGGCAAACATAAAGTGCTCCATAAATGCTTATCGAGTCCATGGGTAAGCTTTCCCTGGGTCCAGGGCTTACAACTGGCAAAGCCTGGGGCTGCCTCACCCAGCCGGCTCCCTTCTCCTTGGGGTTGCGTTTCTTTAAAAACAAATTACAGGTTCTCAGATGGATAATGACAGGCCCCACATTTTCACAGGAGAAATCTGTCTGGGAAATGTTAAGTAAGGCAACAAGAAGAAGCAGTTGGGGCCGGGGAATCCATGTTGCTGCTGTTCCTGGGGCCAAGGGCCTCCAGAGGGGACTGGGTGGGAAGCAGAGTGGGCAGCTGTGGCCCCACCCGCCAGAGCCCTGGTCACCCTCCGTGGAGAGAGTGGGCGATGCATGGGTCAGCAGACCTGTGTCACTTGAGGCTGGAGCAGTTTTCCTTTTGCTCACACAGAACACCAGGCCTGTATGCCTCCTCTGAGGCCAGGAAGTGTGTGGAGCAGACGCCCAGTTCTCACTTGGTGAATCCAAGAGCTCACAGAACCAGGACAGACAGGGCCACCACCATACCCAGCTAATATTTTTTTCTTTTTCTTTTTTTTTTTTTTTTTTTGACTTTTTGTAGAGATGGAGTCTCTCTATGTTGCCCAGGCTGGTCTCAAACACCTGGACTCAAGTGATCCTTCCATCTCAGCCTCCCAGAGTGCTGGGATTATAAGCGTGAGCCACCATGCCCGGCCGGTATCCTCTCTTCTTACAAAAACACCTAATCCAGTGTGACCTCATCTTAACTAGTAACATCTTTCAAGACTGTATTTCAAAAAAGGGTCATATTCTGAGGTTTTGAGGAGCCTGACTTCTTGGGGAGCACTGTTCCAGCCAGTACACTTGTTCTCCCAAGGATGGACTCTCACCACCTCTCTAGCCCCCACATCCTTTCTCCCCTCTCTGCGTGGCTGCTCTGGAGGCACCGCCTTCTTGCTGTTGCTCCACAGCACCAGGCATGCTTGTGCCCCAGGGCCTTGGTACACCCAGAGCTCCCTTCCTCACTCCTTCCAGGAGTCTGCTCACATGACCTCTTAGAAATCACACTCCTGTCACCCCAATCTTATTTAGGGTGGCTTAGTTTCCTCTGCGCCCCCTGCCCCCATCGCCCCGATCTTATTTAGGTTGCCTTAGTTTCCTCTGTGCCCCCTGCCCCCATCGCCCCGATCTTATTTAGGTCGCCTTAGTTTCCTCTGTGCCCCTGGCTCCCTGTATATTTGATGTGTATTTGCCAGTCTGTGACGCCTCCAGGCATCTGGAAGGACAGGGACCTTGTCTGTCTCTTATCCCCGTCTCCTAGAACGGTTCCTGGCACACAGTAGGTGCTAACTCCATGTGTAGCGTGAATGAATGCTCATGTAGCCCAAGTGTGCGGGCTTGTGGAATCCCAAGGGGTCTGAAGTAATGATTTCTTCAGCACGGGGCTTCAGAGGCCGCACTGCAAGGAAAGAGGGGGGCAAAGAAGGGGTCCACTGCATGGTTCCTCCCCTCTGCTGCCTGAGCTGGTCTGCTTTTCTCTAAATTACATATTTATTTTTGTTTGAAAGGGAGAAAAGAATTCTGCCAGCAATATACTGAGGCCCCTGTTTGTACTAAAACTTAAAAAATTAGGCCAAGCATGGTGACTCACGACTGTAATCCCAACACTTGGGGAGACTGAGGCAGGAGGATCATTTGAGCCCGGGAGTTTGAAGTGGCAGTGAGCCGTGATCATGCTGCTACACTCCAGCCTCGGTGACACAGCACGACCCAACTCTTAAAACCATTTTGTTCATATAAATAATAATGTAACTGGGTGTGGTGATGTGTCCCTGTGGTCCAGCTGCTTGGGTGGCTGAGGCGGGGGATCGCTTGAGCCCAGGAGTTTTTTGCCCCTGCCCTCCAGCCTGGGTGACAGAGTGAAAGCCTGTCTTAGAAAAAAGAAAAGAAAGAAAAATTCTGTCTGTAACTGACGGAAGAATCTAGAGACTGATTGGGGCATCTGGAGTAATAGCCTCAGGCACTGAGGCTCCAAGAAGGACCTAAGCAGATTCAGCCTAAGGTCCCTGAGCCAGCTGGGGTAGAGCCAGACCCCATGTCCAGCTTCCTGACCGCCAGGGCCGTGTCCACCCACTGAGCCTGGCCACAGCTCCTCCCTGCCTGGGCAGTGTCCATTGCTAGGGGCTGGCGTGGAGCCTGCGTGGGAAGGTGCCTGAGGATCTGCACCCAGCAACTTGCAGGTCAGAAGGGCTGGGACTGGGTGGACCTTCCAAGGCGCTCAGAGCAGTGTTGTTTCCAAGTTCAACATTCCCCCTTGCCAGCGGCTAGCTCAGTGTCACATGGCACACGTTCCAGGAAACAGCGGCCTCTGCCATCCCTGGAGGCCAGTCTGGGTCTGATAGCCTGGGGTGGGTCAGCACCCTCAAAGCCCAGGGCAAGGCGGAGAAGGTGGCAGTCGGGGAAGGGGAACAGCCCACCCAGAGTTGCTGAGAACTCCGGGAGGCTTCTGGAAACATTGTAACTGGCCACACTGTTTGCACTTTCAAACCTTGTTGCAAAGAAAAATAAATACATAAACCTAATCAGAGGAGATTTGCAAGCAGTGACCAAGGGACTGTTTGTACTGCAGTGAGCCAGCAGTGGATGCTTACAGGGGCCTGCTGGGTTCAGGACCTCTCGGCTGGGTTCTGGGGACGTTCTTCCCAGCCCTCTTGGTGACTCTGTGAGCAAAGGGCTGTTATCTCCATTTTGCTTTTTTTTTTTTTTTTTTTTTTGAGACAGAGTCTCGCTCTGTCACCCAGGCTTGAGTGCAATGGTGTGATCTCGGCTCACTGCCACCTCCGCCTCCCGGGTTCAAGCGATTCTCCTGCATCAGCCTCCTGAGTAGCTGGGACTACAGACGTCCACCACCACGCCTGGCTAATTTTTGTATTTTTAGTAGAGATGAGGTTTTGCCATGTTGGCCAGGCTGGTCTCGAACTTCTGACCTCAAGTAATCTAACCGCCGTGGCGTCCCAAAGTGCTGGGATTATAGGCGTGAACCACCGCGCCCGGCCTCCATTTTGCTTTTGAGGAAACTGAGGCTCAGACAACTTCGAGGTCGGTGCTGATTGGTGAGTGACCCTGTGGGGACTAGATGTCAGTTGGTCTGAGTCAAAAGCTCATGCTTTTTCCTACTTTGTCACCTCCCAAAATAGCATTTGGAAGGGAAAACAGAACAGGGCGTCGTTGTTTGTTGTTTCTGACCATTTGTGGTTCGTGGCGGAGACAGAATCTTGGGGCAAGACGTGAGAGGCCATTTCAGGTGGGCCTGGAACTCTAAGGGCTGCAGTCTCAAAACCGAAGATTGGGTCACATGGTTCAACAGAGCGTTTTTGTGCTGTCTCCGGGTGGGAGACAGACATTTCCAGAACCTTCTGAGGGTTGCTGGAGACCACAAAATGGCAAGATAGGATTAGTGGCCTTAGGCTGCCTCTAGAAAGGGTGAGAGCCTAGAGGTCAGGGGCACTGGCGGACCAGGCCTTGGGAGTTCTAGTCTCAGGAGGCTGCTGAGGTGAGCCAAATTCTGGAAGAAGGGAGACAGGCCCAGAGAGGGCATCTTGGGGGAAGGCGCTGGCCGGGAGGAGGGGGCAAGTCGCCGGGTGGACGGCACAATCCGGTAGCTTGCGGGAGGTGAGGTGGGGCCTGAAATGAGGGACCCCAATCCCAAGGCCTGTGTGGTGGGAACCTGCCAACTCCCAGAGGCCCTGCCCAGTGACTGCTCCCACCCCTGATTCTGGCCAGGCTGAGCAGTGGGCAGAGGTCTGGGGAGCTGTGTCCAGGGCCGGCCCCAAGGTGGGCAACTGTGCAGTCACCCGGGGCCCCAGGCTGAGTTCCACGCTCCCCCATTGCCCCCTTGATGTGCTGCATTGTTGTGGAGTGAAGAGTTCCCCTTTAGGTCAGAAGGGGTCCTGCCTTGTGGTCCAGGTTCACACAGAGTGGCTGGTCGTCTGGCCAACCGCCACACAGCTTCCAAGTCCAATAAGGCCTTGAACCTGCCCTGAGCCCAGGAGCATTTTCTGTGAACTGCTTCTACACCACCCGATTCCTTTGCACATGAAAGCTTAACCAAGGTCTCGCTGCACACCCATGATGGGGTAGGAATTAAAAAGACAGATAATAACAAGTGTTAGCGAGGATGTAGAGAAGTTGGAATCGTTGTGCATGGCTGCTGGGAACGCACATGGTGCAGCTGCCGTGGAAAATAGCCTGCAGCTCCTCAGATGATGAATTTAGAGTTGCGTGAGGACCCAGTCACTGCACTCTAGGTACCCAAGAGAATGAAAACATCAGTGGCCGGGCATAATCGTTCACGCCTGTAATCCCATCACTTTGGGAGACTGAGGCAGGTAGATCCAGGAGTTCAAGACCAGCCTGACCAACATGGCGAAACGCTGTCTCTACTAAAAATACAAAAATTAGCTGGGCTTGGTGGCGTGTGCTTGTAGTCCCAGCTCCTTAGGAGGCTGAGGCAGGAGAATCACTGGGTGACAGAGTGAGACTCCCTCTCAAAAAAAAAAAAAAAAAGAAAGAAAGAAAGAAAGAAAAAGAAAACATCGGAACATCGGTTCCACAAAAGCTTGTGCACACACGTTCATAGCAGCATTATTTGTAATAGCCTAAGTGGAAACAGCACAGAAGCTGTCAGCTGATGAGCAGATAAACAAAATCTGGTCTATCCAGAGAGTGGAGTATGACTGGGCCATAAAAGGAGCGAGCACAGAGCGTGGGTCTGCCCCATCCGTGACACGTCCAGTAGGCAAATCCACAGAGACAGGAAGCAGATGAGTGGCTGGCAGGGCCTGGGGAGGGCGATTCCGGGGGAAAGAGGGATAAGTACGAATGGGTATGGAGTTTTGTTTTGGGTGATGGAAAAGTTCTGGAGTTAGTTGCACAGCATTGTGAAATGTAAAAAGCACTGAGTTGGACACTTTAAAATGGTGCTTTTTATGATGTATACATTATATCCCAATTCATTTTTTTTAATCTGGTTTTTTTGAGACAGGGTCTCACTCTGTCACTGTAGCTGGAATGCAATGGTACCATCTCAGCTCGCTGCATCCTTGACCTCCTGAGCTCACTTGAGCCCAGGGACCTCAGCCTTTTGAGTAGTTGGGACTACAGGTGCATGCTACCACACCTGGCTGCTTTTTAAAATCGTTCATAGAGATGAGGTCTCACTATGTTCCCAGGCTGGTCTCGAACTACTAGCCCCAAGTGATCCTCCCACCTCAGTCTCTCAAAGTACTTGGATTATAGGCATGAACCACCATACCCAGCCTAGATCTCAGGGTCTTAAAAAGCTTTAGTGGCGAGGGAGGCAGGCCTTGGGCCTGGACGAGGACTGTGTTTTGACCTCCAGGGGCTCTTTATTGTCCCTGTAAGTTCTTCCAGTGTCACGATCATGGTTTTCAAACCAAAATTTGAGTCCTGTGATCTGATAAAGAGTATTTTCAATTTTTTTTTTTTTTTTGAGACAGAGTTTCACTTTTGTTGCCCAGGCTGGAATACAGTGGCACGATCTCTGCTCACTACAACCTCTGCCTCTCAGGTTCAAGTGATTATCCTGCCTTGAGTAGCTGGGATTACAGGCACATGCCACCATGCCGAGCTAATTTTTGTATTTTTAGTAGAGAAGGGATTTCACCATGTTGGTCAGGCCGGTCTCGAACTCCTGACTTCATGATCCTCCCGCCTCGGCCTCCCAAAGTGCTGGGATTGCAGGCGTGAGCCCCTGCGCCCAGCCCAGTCAATTTTAAAAATATGTTCATATGAAAAATTTGACAGGGGTAGAAGGTTGGCCTGATGGGTGTCTACTTTAACAAGATCCTTGACTGGAAGGAAGGGTCATACATATTTGGAATCGGTGCTTCCCTGGCTTGTTCAGGATATGGTCTCATCACAACCACCTGAGAGGGGCGGTTAAGCCTAAGGGTTAATGGGGAGGACTCTGAGCCTCCGGCCTGGTTTTAATCTCACTTCCACTACATCTTGGCTGTGTGACCTTAAGTGAGTTAATTAACGTATCTGGGCCTCAGTGAACTCATCTGTAAAATGGGGATGCTTGTTGTTGGATTAAATGAGTTTAGCCTGTGAGATGGTTCAGCTGTGACCCCACCCAAATCTCATTTTGAATGGTAATCCCCACAAACCCCACAGGTCATGGGAGGGAGCCAGTGGGAAGTGATTGGATCTCAGGGGCGCTTTCCCCATGCTGTTCTTGTGATGAGGAGTTTGGCATTTCCACGGCTTGCACTCACCGTGTCTCCTGTCGCCTTGTGAAGAAGTTGCCTGCTTCTGCTTCCCCTTCTGCCAGGATTGTAAGTTTCCTGAGGCCTCCCCAGCCATACAGAACTGTGAGTCAATGAAACCTCTTTTCTTTATAAATTCCCCAGTCTCGGGTATTTCTCGATAGCAGCGTGAGAACAGACTCATACGGTCTGGGGCTTACTTTGTGGTTTCAGCTCATGTCCAGGGTAGAGGCTGTGATCAGCAAGCACGTGTGGGCGCCTGGAAGGTGCTGGACGATGTGGGGTCCTGATCAGTTTAAGACCGAGTCCCTGCCTGGAAACGTTTCTTCCAGTTATCTATTACCCTGTGACAAATCACCCCAAGCTTAGCAGCATAAACCACAATCGCTGATTTTGCTCACAGGTCTGTGATTTGCATAAAGCTTGGCAGGGAGGGCTGGTCCTGCCCCCAGGGCGCCAGGAGAGGCAGCTCCCCTAGGGCTGGAGCCTTCACTTCCAAGACAGTGCGTGCACCTACCACATGGCTGCTAGATTGGTTCTGGGCTTGTTTCTTTCCACAAGAGCCTCTCCCTGGGCAGCCTGGGCTTCCTCAGAGCATGGTGGTAGGGTCCCAAGACCAGTGTCCCAAAAGAAAGAGCTGGATTACTTTTATGACCTAGGCTCCAAAGCTACAAGGCACCGGCCACTTCCACCACATTCTATTAGCAGATGCAGACACAGAGCCCTCCTCCTGCCCAGGTCCAGGGGAAGAGGACAAAACTGGAAGGTTCTAAGGCCGGATGTGGTGGCTCAACACCTGTAATCCCAGCACTTTGGGAGGCCGAGGCGGGTAGATCATTTGAGGCCAGGAGTTTGAGACCAGCCTGGGCAACAAGCTGAAACCCTGTCTCTTCTAAAAATACAAAAATTAGCCTGGCATGGTGGCACATACCTGTAGTCCCATCTACTCCAGAGGCTGAGGCAGGAGAACCATTTGAACCTGGGAGGTGGAGGTTGCAGTGAGCTGAGATCGCACCGCTGCAATCCAGCCTGGGCAACAGAGTGAGACTCTGTCTCAAAAAACAAAACAAAACAAAAACAAAACTGGAAGGTTCTGGAAGAGCATGTGAGGTGGGAAATACCGTTTGTGGCCATTTTTGGAAACTAGAATCTGGCACACATTGTGTTTGTTCCATCCTTGTGAAACAGAAGGTCAAGGCTGCATGGATTCATACAGGTCACTGACCCCTTCCACATGCCCATTTTACAGATAAGCAAAACTGAGGTCCGGGGGGAGAGTGAACTGTGAGGATCACAGACTCACAGCTTGCCACATACGGATTATTTGGGAGGATGTCCTGGAGTGGGGAGTGGGTGGGTCATCCTTGCCCTCCTGCCCCCCACCCCCATATTGCCTGGTATAGATCCCTGGCCACGCCTGAATCCAGCTGGCTACAGTCAAGTGGTCCCCCAGGTCATGTCCCAGAAGGTCACTCAGCCTTTTGGCCTCTCCTCCTCATGTTGGCCACACAGCAGTGCATGCAGTAAGCACTCAATAAATGCTTGGCTGCTTATGACCGACCGATGCCAGGAAGTTCATTCTCACCAGGCCAGGGCAGAACATAGGACAGCGGAGTTGGGGGGCCAGGCCTGGCAGGCCCTGTTTCCGCTCCTCCTCCACAGCAAGCCCCCAGACGGGGTGGAAGGGCCTGGAATTCCCCGTCCAGGGTGGGACTGTCACCCCAGAGAAGGGTCTCCTGGCCACTGCCCACAGCCTAGAGGGTTCCGCTTCCCCAGCCACCTTCTCAGAGGCGTCGGGACTGCAGGAAGAGCCGGCCGAGCCAGATAAAGGCACAGCGGGGGCCGGAGGGAGCCGTTTCCCAACAAAGGAAGCCAGCGGAGGCCTTCCCCCGCCCGCCTAAACACTCCAAGCTCCTTTCAAGCTCTCAGCCGACTGGCGGGCTATTCAACTGCAGCACAAAATGGGGTGGGAGGTGCCTCTGCTTCCCAAGCAACGTACAGGCAGAGCCGTTTATTTAAAAGAAAAAAGCCACAACATGTACCAGAATATTCCTCCTCAGAGTGCAGGTCCCTTTGTGGGCCTGCAGGGTCTGCAGTGGGGCAGGGAATTGGAGAGAGACAATGGACCTGGGTCCCTCCCCATAGCCATGTCCCTGTCCCTGCAGGGTTCTCAGAGCTTCTGCCTCTCCGGTGATTGACAAGGCTTTGCGGCTGGGCGTCCCCGCCCCGGGGGCCTCCCGCGGTGGACTAGATGGACAGGGACAGAGGAGACCACCCAGACCTCCCAGCTGCACCCCTGCCCCTGCAGCCTGGCAGGGGAAGAGGATGGCAGGGCCTGCAGGGTGGCTGATGCCCCCCCTGGACTGGGGGCCCCAAGCCTTCATCGGGGCCCAAGAGGGGCGTTCGGTGGGGGATTGAGGGGTGAGGTTGGCTGCCCTGCCCCTAGTGGAGCCAGAACCCCCACGGCCCCAATGTTTTAATACCTGATCTCTGCCCTGGGCCCCTCCCCGCCCCCACAGCTCCCTGGGACCCCCAGAAAGAGCCACAACCTTGGCATCAAACCAAACCCAGTTGGAAACCTAGCATTGCCGTTTGGGAGCCAGCCAAGGCCTGAGCTTTTCTGCACCTCAGTTTGCTCATCTGTAAAATGGGGGTGGACGCTGGCTGCCTCCAGGGCTGGTGTGTGAAATGAGTGGAGATGGACCTTCAGAGCATCTGTGTGCTGTGAATACAGGGCCTCAGCTCTACTGGGGCGGCGTGGGGAAGACATGGGGTGGGTGTGAGTCAGCCACTTCGGCTAAGCCTGGAACAGCCCTAGCCCCAGGGGCTGCTGGAAGGATGTTAGCCGGGTGTCCTGCTGGCTTGGGGGCTGCAGAGCCGCCTGCAACTGGACCCCAAGTTGGGCACCCGCTGGCCCCGGGCCTGGGTCTCTGCAGGCTGTGGCAGCCCCTCGGAGGCGCTCAGCAACGAGCCCCTGTGGGGCTGCGGGGTGTGGGGAGAGGGCAGGAGAAGGTTTGCCTGTGCCAAGGCTCATTAAGCGCCGGTGTTCCGAGGGGATTAGGCCGGAGCCAGCCGAGGATTCCTTGGGCTTGGTTATTAAAGGCTCTGCGCAGGGTAAACACCAGGCGCTTCCTTTCAGAGCCGCACCTGCTAATTAGAGGGCAAGGAACTCATTAAAACAGTAACTCCAGGGACTGCCTGGGAAGAAGGCTGGGGACGGGAGGGGAGGGAATGTGTGGGGAGGGTGGAGGGCAGGAGGGGACAGGGCTGGGCATCAGGGGCAGGGGGCAAGGGGCTGGGAGGGTGCAGGGGGCAAGGGGCTGGGGGGGTGGCAGGTGTGAGACCCCGCCCACCAGGGGCTTCCGTGCTTCCTGCTTTATTTTCTCCCCGCTGGCAAATGCCCCTGCCAGGTGCTCTGCAGTCTCCCCGGCGGGCTCTGAGGTGCACGTGTTCTTCCCGGTGGCGGCCAGGAGTGGGGAACGGGCGGAGCCACGTCTGAGAGATGCCTGCTGTGCTGGGCTGAGTAGGGAACCCAGGGCTCACGTCCTGACCCTCTCACCAAAGAGGCTTTGCAGATGTGAGCTCGGGACTTTGAGATAGTGAGAGTGTCCTGGGTTGTCCTTGTGACTGTCCTTAGAAGAGGGTGATGGAAGCTGATGCTGCGGGAGAGGAAGTGGGCTGTGTGGTGACAGACTGAGGAGCTGGAGTGCTATGGGGTGGGGGCTACCAGCCAAGGAATGCAGGGGCCTGGGGAAGCTGGAAGAAAGGACGGGGAACAGTCTCCCCTGGAGCCAGCCCTGCCCACACTTTGATTTTAGTCCAGCAAGACCCAACTCGGACTTCTGACCTCCAAAGAAGGTACATATGTGTTGTTAGAGCCACTGTTCGCGGTCGCGCGTTACAGCAGCCGCAGAACAGAGACAGCCCCTCACAGCGGGCGCCTCGCCTGGGGAACTGTGAGGGGCTGCAGCAGCCCACTGCCATGCTATCTGCCTCTGCCAATCCAGGAAGGGTACAGGTGGGCAAGGGTGGGCACTGGCAGGCATAATGCATCATTTTCTGTATGTTTAAAATATTTCATAATTAAACTGTGAAATGGCATCTGCCTGGATCCCAGAGTCTGCCCCTCTCTGAGTCCTCCTGCCCCTCTTGGATAAATGTCAGTGGCCAAGCGTGAGCCCCTGGGGCCTGGGGACATATCTTCCCTGTCTTTCCCTGTCTCCCTCCTCCCTCCTTACCCCACGCTTGGGAAGCCTGAGTGTTTCTGGAAGTCTGCTGTTGTGTAGGAATCACTCTTGTCTTGCTGCTTAAGGCACGTGGGAGCTTTTAATGGCTCACATTTCAGACCCTGGCTTTGGGGCAGAATTTAATGCAAGCCACGTAGTGGGGAGTTAGAGAGGTTATACCCTGCTGTGTTGCTTTAGGCTAGGCACCTAACCTCTCTGAGCTCAAGTGCTCCTCTGGAGATGGGAATAGAGATGGGAAATGCTTTCCGTCTGTTTTGTTTGTTTGTGTGTTTGTGTTTTTGAAGACGGAGTCTCACTCTGTTGCCCGGGCTGTAGTGCAGTGGCACGGTATCGGCTCACTGCAACCTCCGCCTCCCGGGTTCAAGCGAATCTCTTGCCTCAGCCTCCCAAGTAGCTGGGATTACAGGCACACGCCACCATGCCCAGTTAATTTTTGTATTTTTTGTTTTGTTTTGTAGAGATGGAGTTTCACCATGTTGCCCAGGCTGGTCTCAAACTCCTGACCTCAAGCGATTTGCCGGCCTTGGCCTCACAAAGTGCTGGGATTACAGGCCTCAGTCACCGCGCCTGGCCACTCCCTGTCTTTGCCGTGCTCCTGAGGGTGTGTCTCCCATGTTCGGAAGCTTGAGGGGCAGGGCCTGAGACCTCTAATGGGCGCGTCCAACCTTGGGGCCTCCGGAGGAAGGGGTGTGTACACCTGAATCACCTTTATGGCAATTCTGCATCCAGAGGGGGCTTCCTGCCTCAAAGTGGAGGCTCTGGGGTTCTTTGACAACCAGCTGGGGCTCCTGTCCTAGCCTGACTGCCCCAGGTCTGAAGTGGGGAGCCAGGGATGGGGCAGGGGGCCCAGACGCCCAGTCACACCCAAGCAACTGGGACAAGTACCAGAGGTGACTCATACCTACAGGTAGAAAGCACAACACCGCTGCTCTTTGTCCCTTGGGGTCCTGTAGCCGTCGACCATGAGAGGGGGCTGCGGTGCCGTCAACCCCTGGGTCTGTGTGCCTTGGTCTCCCGCTTACAGACCTGGATGGGCAGAGTTCTCCCTCTCCCTAATCACACTAAGGACTGCAGCACATACCGAGCGCACGCTGTGGGACTTTGTCTTTCTTAACTCACTGAATCCTCCAGCAACCCTACAAAGTCAGGACCAATGTCCCTACTTTCCAGATGGGGCGGCAGAGGCTCAGAGAGGGGGTGTGACTTCCCCAAGGTCACACAGCAGGATCCACAGCCAGCAGCTCTTGGTTAATATGAGACTTAGGGAGCTGCAAGCCCCCTCCCCGTGTGTGCTTCTCCCCGCCCCCAGCTGGCGGGACCGAGAAGCCAGGTCCGTGCTACGCTCAGCGGACCCTGCAGGCCTCTCCTTCTCCCTCCGCTTCCTTTGTGCCGAACCGAGGGGACGGGATGGCGTGATGCTTTTCCCACCCTGGATTTAGTTGTTTTCCTACCTGGAAACACTGATTCGGCCTCTTCCCGTCTACACCTCCCTCTGAAACACCCTCTCTCCCCCTCCAGCCTCTTCTCTCCTCAAGGTCATTGCTTGTCTTTTGAGTGCCCTTCTTGGAGGGTCCAGGGGCCAGGCCATGTGCTGGCTGCCCAGGGAGGATGCTGTCCCACCTCAGAACCCCCTTTACCCCCTGCCTCAGCCGGGGCCTTTGCGA
>NC_045450.1:70022776-70058240 GCF_002776525.5 Piliocolobus tephrosceles
CCGGGGCCTTTGCGAGTGGTCTACACCAGCTTCTCACACTGAACCTCCCTTGGCTCCAGAGCGTGTCCTTTCAGAGGCCCCCAGAGACCATCACCACCAGGGACCACTTCTCCACCTGTCATCCCTTTGCACTCCGCAGCCTTGGACCCTTCTAGAAACCCCCAAATCAGCCAGCACTCACCCAGAGCTGCAGAACTGGTGGGAGGTGGACCCTGAACTTCACAGTGGGGAGGCTGGCGGGCAGGCCCAGCATCTGCAGGGCTCTCACCAGGGGGGCCGGGCGGGGGAGCTGCTGTCACAAGGGGGTCCTCCTTCCTCAGGGAAGCCTCAGCCTGGCTCTGAAGGCCTCCCAGCTGATCCACGCAGGCCTCCCCAGGTCATCTAGAACAGTCTCCCTTACTGAGAGGGCAAGATCCCTTCCCAGCAGCCCCAGAGGCCAGTGTGATGGAGCCATCGACCCCGTGCTTGTCCAGCCCACGGCGCTTCCCTTCCAGGCCTCCTTGTCTCTCCTGCAGGCTCCTCTGAGCACGGCTGCTGCCCGGCCTCAGGACCTTCCACTTGCCCACCTCACCCCCTTAGGGCTTGGAGGCTCAGGTCAGGTGCCTGAGGCCAGCCTGCATCAGAAGCTGGCTCCGCCTCTTTCCTGTGTGTGGCCCTGGGCCTCAGTTTCTTCATCTGTGCAATGGGGACAGTAACATACCAGCCTCCTGGGAACTGGCTGGGTTACAGGAGAGCAAGCCTTTGGAGCTGGCCGGCAGGCATGGGGGCCCAAAGAGGGTCCTCAGTTCTGGACCTGGACGCCTCTTCTGGAGACCTCACTTCTGGAGCTCCCCGCCGTCTCTGCGTGGCCATCCCATCCCGTTGGGCCACTTCCCTCAGTGGGCCCCAAGCTGCAGCCTCCTCCTCTCCACAGCCCGGCCTGCCCTCCCTGGCCCAGAGGCCCCATGCTCCCACTTCCTCTGCCTGGGCAGTGTTGACATTTGGGATGTCCCGTGCATGGCAAGATGCCGAGCTGTGCCCTTGGCCTCTCCTGCTAGATACTATTGTGACAACCAAAATGTCCCCGTCAGCCTGTGGTCCATCAGCCTTGGGATCAACACTGTCTTTCCTCCAGGGCGTGGACACGGGGCCTCTGCTTTCCTCAGACCTGCTCCCTCTCCAGCTACTCTCCTGCTCCCGCCCTCACCGTGTGCACTGACCATGCTGTCTTCTGAGTCCACACGGCCTTCCTTGCCTCACACATGATGCTGTGCCATCACTCCTCTACTCTGTGATCGACTTGGCTCCCTACTGCCCATGGCCTTGCGGGAGTCGAGCTGGTGCGTCCGGAGTGTGGATGTGGAGCTGCCACTTGCCACCTGGTGACCCTGGGCCTCCCTGGCCTTTGTTTGGTCATCTGGAAAAAGTTATCCACGCCTCACAGCGTTTCTGGAGCTGACTTTGGACAGGGCCTGTGTGGGGCAGCTGCACTGGTGTTGCTGGAGTCACTGTCCTGTTGCCAAGGTCCCGCACTTAGGCCCTTCTGACTTCACCCACCATCCTTCCCGGTGCTCCAGCCATGACGAGCTCCCCTCTCCCAGCACCCCTTCTCTGCGTTTCCTCTCCTGTCTCTGTCCCCAGGTTCTGCTCATCCTTGAAGGACATGGTGTCGTGACCAGAGGGTGGACTCTGAGGTGCAGGGGCAGTGCGTTGGCTTTTGGGGGTGCATGGCATGGGGTGGGCCACTTGTGAGGAGCCGCTGATTGGGGCTATGTGATCCGTGGAGGGAAGCCATTTTTCTTTCCCCTAAATGTGGGGGTTCAAGACCCACTACCCCAAAATATGGCTGTAGGAGACCAGAATGTGCCACCCCAAAATATACTTCTTCAGCATATTTACAGCCGGTTATTCTGAGAAACTGCAGAGCCAGGAGTCGCTCTGAAAAGCTGTCCTTTTGTAAAAGCAATTTGCATTTGTAAAGGAGAGCCGCAGTAGTGAGGTGTCTGCACCAGGAAGAGAGCTGCTCCGACAACTTTTATCACCAGAGAGACTTTATCTGCTTAGCAAGACAAGCTTGATTCACCAGGCACTTCCTCCTTCACCTCCTGCGACTCCTGGAAGCCCCAGGCCCCTGCTCTTCCTTCGGCTCGGATGCTATCTATACAAGCGACAGTCACCTGACCCTTGTTTGAGTTTCCTGTGCGGTGGGACTCCCGTGCCTGCGCATGTAATTAAACATGGTTTTTCGCCCGTTAATCGCTCATGTTGATTTATTCGTAGCCCAGCCAAGGAACCTCAGAGGGTGGCGGGGAGTCATTTTCTGTCCCTACACCCGTCCCGGGAGGCCCCAGCTCTGAGCCCGGGGGTGAGCGGCCCTGAGAAGTTTTCACTGACACAGCCCTTTGCCCCAGGTGGCACTGCTGAGGCCTGGAGCAGCCCCGGGCCCGAGCGGAGGGCTGTACTGTCTTGGCATTCTTTCCTCGGCAAGCCAGTGAGTTCAATCCGCTTTTTAATCAACAAGACTTTTGATCCAGCAGGAATGAGTAATTAGCATGGAGCCGGGAGTGGGCAGTTGCAGGAGGCGGAGGCCGTGCCGTGCGGGCTGGGCTCCCTGCAGGTGCTGCGGTGTGGGTTTCTGGGGTGAGGGGGTACATGGCCTAGAATAGGGGGAGGGGCATGGGGTGAGGCTGTGCACAGTGCGTGTGTCACAGAAGGTGCCCAGCCCCTCCCCCTGCCACTGCTGCCGGGTGGCAGTCTCATGCCCCGCACCACCAACAGTGACAGCGGCAGTAACACTGCTGGCTGCCGGGAGAAAGAGGAGAAGAAGGAAAAGAGGAAGGGACGAGGTAGAAGGGAGGGAGCCATGTCCATTTTAGAGTTGGGAACCCTGATACCCAAAGAAGCCAGTGCCTTGTCTG
The DNA here is from genome assembly GCF_002776525.5 of Piliocolobus tephrosceles. NCBI lineage: Eukaryota > Metazoa > Chordata > Mammalia > Primates > Cercopithecidae > Piliocolobus > Piliocolobus tephrosceles. Next base: position 70,025,674 of record NC_045450.1, read on the forward strand.
AGGCCTCCGAGCTGCTGGGTGCGCCGGGAGCAGGGCGGGACGCCCTTCAGACCTCACGTCCAGTGTGGAGTTTCCCTGCTACCCCAGATGTCCCATAAAGAAGTCCCCAGCTTGCTGGCCGGCTGGCCTGAGTGGACTTCCAGCAGCTGGAGCTGGGGTTCCAGGAGGACAGAGCCAGGGCAGGACCGCTTACTAGGACAGGTGTGACTCAGGCCTTCCTGGGACCCTAGTGTCTCCGAGCCATGGCGGAACAGGGTGTGGAGGCTCCCCGGGTGCAGACCAGGGTCCTTGTCGAAGCCTTGGTGAGGACCCGGCTGTAGTTCTGCAGGACTCCAGGGTCACCAGGGGGTGCTTTGGCAGCATCAAGCCTTGGTGCTTTAATGAGCTTCCGTTAGCCCTCCTGATGTGTGCCACTCCAGCAGTGTTTGGGGATTGGCTGATGGATTTTTGAGCCTTTGTTCGTTCCCTTGATTATTCATTCAACAAATGTTCATTCAGCCTGGCACTGAGCCAGGGGATGGCCAAGGCTTTGCTCAAGGAGCTTCCGGCCTAAGCATCAGCTCATCAGCTTTTGAAGACAGAGCTTCAGAGATGCCGACTAGTCGGTGGCGTTCAGCACAGAAGGGGCAGAAGCAGAGGTGCAGGATTAGGCCACCTGCAGCCTTGGTGGCTCGGGTAGGACACTGGTGGCCTTCTCCAACCTGGTGGGCTATGAGCCACTGAACAGCCTGACACACACATGCCCTCACAATTTTTTTTTTTTTTTGAGATGAAGTCTCACTTCGTCGCCCTGGCTGGAGTGCAGTGACGCCATCTCAGCTCACTGCAACCTCCGCCTCCTTAGTTCAAGCAATTCTCCTGCCTCAGCCTCCTGAGTAGCTAGCTGGAATTACAGGCGCCCGCCACCACGCCCGCCTTTGCCCTCACAGTTCTTATGTGCACACATCACACACAAGGCATGCACATGCACACATATGTCATGCCAAAATACATGCATGCACAGTCACACGTTCACACATACACATGCTCACACAGGCACACACGTTCATGTGCATGCATGCCCACACAAATGCACACACTGACATGCACACATGCTTGTATACACATAGGTACACGTATACACGTGCACACAAACTCACAGACATGTACACACAAGTGCATGTATCCACATGCACATTTGTAGTGCGTATGATGTACATTGACACATATGCACACACCCCAGCTCTGCCCCCAGCATCGACAAGACCAGGGTCCTTGTCGAAGCCTTGGTGAGGACCCGGCTGCAGTTCTGCAGGACTCCAGGGTCACTGTCTGAGACAGTGCAGACAGAACCTCCTGCTGTTGCCATCTCTTCTCACCCATCACTGTGTCCCACATCACACCAGGGCACGCCTGTGGGCACCCCAGCCTGCTCCTCAAAGCTCATGCTACCCTTTGGGCCTAGGGGAGGGCTCGCCGACAGACAGCCCCTTTGGGAGGACAGGCCTTAGGGGAGGCCCTGCACATAGGCTCAGGACTTTCAAGCAGGGAAACCGGGGACCTGGCACAGGGATGGGCTGGGGGCCAGTGCCCTGGGCTGCACATCTTTTTGCCTTCGGGGGCCCCTGGGTGTGGGCCAGGGCTGGGCTCCTCTCAGCACAGGGCCCAAGGCAGACGTCCCGATTGTCCAGGTCTTGGCAATGCTGCCACACCTGGCGTCTGAAACGGAAGCATCAGCCTCTGCTGTTTTCACTGCATGCGGCACATTCGATGTTTTCATTCCATTTGATTTTCTTTTTGAAAACCACTGGCCGAAGCCTCCATATTGGTCTCATGCAGGACCCAGCCTGGAGTTGGAGACCATGGAGCAGATGACCTTTCAGATTCTTCCCATCTCTGAGCTTTGAGGGTGCTGGGAACACCCCTGGGCTCTCCCTCTCCTCTGGATCAAGAGAGTGAACACAGAGGCTGTGCCTTCCCTGTGCTGGGCCTGTGGGTGCTGGCCCGGCTCGTCCTGCTCTGCGTCTCCACCTCCGTGGGTGCTGGTGGCTGTTGCTGCTTTTCATAGTGACTGAAAGCATACCCAGGGTGAATAAAGATCTGGAGAATGGATACAGATCATCCGTGTGCAGTTTCCCTGCTGCCCCAGATGAGCACAAGGGGCCCCGGCTGCATTGGGGGCCCCCGCTTGCTGACCGCCTGCGCCACTCTTCCCTGGAGCCCTGAGCCTGGGCTTCGTCATCTGCTTCGTCCTCCGTTCTCATCTCTGCATCGGCAGATCTTCCCCCTCAGCATCTCCAGATGTGGCTTTTTCCGTATCTTGCCTTCACCTCTGGGTGCATTCAGCTGTTGAACCTCCTTCCTGCGATGGGGCCACCCTGAGTGCCCTCCTAACCTTCCGGGCTATTCTGAGTGGTAGATGTGCCCCGAGGTTAACCGTGCAGGCTGAGGATGATGGCGTCTGGGTGCAGAGCTGGCTCTGTGTGACCTGAGGCAGCTGACTTATCCCTCCCTGCCTCAGTCTCCGCCTCCATCAAATGGGCGTATAATGATAGAACCTATGTCATAGGCATGTTTGGAGGATCAGGCAAGTAAGATTTGCAAAGTGCTTGAGCATTGCATGGCACATGTGGTGGCTAAATAATTTAAATGACATTAAATAATTAAGGGGTTACTGTCAGGGAAATACAATCAGCTAGGTTTTATCCAGTGGCTCCTAAAGGCACGGTGGTAGACTGAATACACCTATCTTGAGTCACTTTTTTTCCCCTGTGAGGTAGGTACTGTCATTGTGACCATTTTACAGATGAGGAAGCTGGGGCCCAGAGAGGTTTAGTCACTTCCCCGTGGCCACACAGCCCACAGTAACTGAGTCAGTGCATGAAGGAGGGCAAGCTGTGATGGACAGGTGCTGCTGCCAGCGGCCTTACTCTCGTGATACTGCTGAGGATGGAATGAGCAGGTGTCTGCAGAGCTCGGCCTGGCACGTGGCAGGCAGAATCACAGGGCATCTTATCCTGTGAACATCATTGGTTTCGGCGTTGGGGCGGGTGTTTGGATGGAGTCGCAGCTGGGCGTGTTACCACCCCCCGCCGCTGTGACTGTCATGGGCAGCTGGATGGCCCCAACCCTGCTGTCTTCCCCTGAACCGTTGCTGTCACCCGGAAGGGAGGGAGGTCACTGGGTCTGGTGCCATTTTCCTCCCCACCAGCCAGGGCAGTAGCCAGGCCCGTAGTAATTCTCATGGCTATTTTACGTGATTGCAAATTGGTTTTCCCAATTATCTGTTCTAGAGTCCACCTGGGCGTGGATGCCAAGCTGGCTGACCCGGGATTTCCAGCCGGGCACGTGTTTTTCCTCCTGTGGAAGGGGCGCATTTGTCTTTGCCTGGACCTAGGGCTGTGCTCGCTCTGGCTGTGATTTCTCTGGACAAATGGCCGTGGCACTGACAGGGCCCTGGCACGACTCTGCCTGCGTGCTGCACCCTTTCTGGAAGCTTCTGCCTTTTATTTCCCATGTTTCCTTTTCCCCTTTCCACCCCAACTGGGACTCACTTCAGTCAATTATCCCCTTCAGATCTTTTCAGGGAAGGCGGCAGTGAAAAGGCACTAAAATTGCTGTCTTCTCAATGTTCTCCCATTATTAGATTTCTTTCTGTGGATGTGCAGGGGGGAGGGGGGCAGAGAGAGGCGGCGGGTGTGGGGTGGGGGTGGAGGCGGTTCTTTTTAATCTTTCTATTTTTCTTCTTTTTAAAAAAATGACTCTTAATCCTTCGCTGGTGAGAGTCTTAGACTCTTGAATTGTGTCTTTACGCCAGGAGACGGCATCTGCATTTTCATTTTTGGTGACTTTCTTGTTTGCCTGCGGAACCCAAAGGAGTGGATTTACATCACCTGTCTTCCTTCCACCTGAAATGTCAGCTTCACAGAAGCCGAATCTTTCCCTGTCTTGATCACTGCCAAGTCCTCGGTGCCAAGAACGGTGCTTGGCCCAGGGCAGGGGCCAGATAAATAGTTTAAAATTCACTAACAGGCTTGTTTTCTGTCCCCTGGTCCCCAGCTCTCTCAGCACAGCTTTGAGCTTAGACAGTGAGCTTTAGGTGCATTTCTGAATCTCAGTCGATCAAGGTGTATCCAGAATGGAAACCCATGGTGCAAGTCATTTAAGAATCATCACGCAAGGCTGAGCCCAGGAGTTCAGACCAGCCTGAACATAGTGAGACCCCCCCTATATAAAAGGTAGAAAAAAATTAGCCTACCATGGTGACATGTGCCTGTGGTCCCAGTTATCTGGGAGGCTGAGACAGGAGAATCACTTGAGCCCACAAGTTCAAGGCTGCAGTGAGCTGTGATTGCATCACTGCACTCCAAGGAGACCCTGTCTCAAACACAAACAAAGGTGGGTGTGGTGGCTCACGCCTGTAATCCCAGCACTTTGGGAGGCCGAGGCAGGAGGATCACTCGAGGTGGGGAGTTCAAAACCAACCTGGCCAACATGGTGAAACCCCATCTCTACTAAAAATACAAAAAAATTAGCTGAGTGTAGTGGTGCACGCCTGTAATCCCAAACACTTGGGATGCTGAGGCAGGAGAATCTCTTGAACCTGGGAGGAGAAGGTTGCCGTGAGCCAAGATTGCGCCACTGTACTCCAGCCTGGGCGACAGAGCAAGACCCTGTCCCAAAAACACACAAAGAAAAAACATCTTCACGTGAGCTGTTCAGGACCAGCTCCTGTTACCACTGTGCGTGGTGCGTTCCTAGCTTGGCTTTAAGAATGAACAGAGGCACTTCCTGCAGGTCAGCAGGTCAAGGGGTTTCTCCCGTGTGTCAGGCTGACAGTCTCTGCAGGTGGCTGGAGCCCTGTGCTGCTCCACTCCTGGCTCTGCCCTGGCCCCCAGTCTAGGAGGTTATGTAACCTCTCTGAGCCTCTGCACGAGTTTCCTCATCTGGAAAATGATGATGATAATGGCAGTGTCTACCTCATCGGCTGTGGCAAGGATTAAGTGAATTAAAATATGTGGAAAGTATTTAAAACAGGGCAGAGCAGAGAGCAGATGCTGCACCTGTGTTGATTATTATTTTATTGCCATTATACTTATTATTCTTTCATCCACTGAATTGAAACCTTCCTGACTGCTAAAAGTCAATTCATCACTGTGTGCAAGAACATGCGAATTTTTCTAAGCTCTCTAGGGACTCTGTTGTTTACTTTTTTTTTAAGTAAACAGGGTGTTCTGTCTTTCAGGTTGGAATGCAGTGGATCTCAGCTTACTACAGCCTTGACCTCCTGGGCTCAAGTGATCCTCCCGCCTCAGCCTCCTGATTAGCTGGGATCATAGGCATGTGGCACCATGCCCAGCTAATTTTAAAAATTTTTGTAGAGGCCAGGCATACTGGCTCATGACTGTAATCCCAGCACTTTGGGAGGCTGAGGCAGGTGGATCACTTGAAGTTAGGAGTTCGAGACCAGCCTGGCCAACATGGTGAAACCCATCTCTACTAAATATACAAAAATTAGCTGGGCTTGGTGGCAGGCGCCTGTAATCCCAGCTACATGGGAGGCTGAGGCAGGAAAATTGCTTGAACCCGGGAGGCAGAAGTGCAGCAAGCGGAGATCACACCACTGCACTCCAGCCTGGGTGACAGAGTAAAACTCTGTCTCTAAATAAAAATAAATAAAATTTTTGTAGAGATAGAACGTTGCTATGTTGCCCAGGCTGGTATCAAACTCCTCGCCCTAAGTGATCCTCCTGCCCTGGCCTCCCAAAGCACTGGGATTACAGGTGTGAACCACTTTACCTGGCCTGTTATTTACGGTTTTTAATGTGTGAGTTTCAGATGGGCATCAGGCTTTAGGGAGCAAGGCCTCGTGGTGATGGCTAGAGTTGGATCCTAGCCTTGCCCACTAACGAGCCAATGACCTCTGTCCCTGGGCCTTTGGGATGCCCAGGACATACCCTCGGTCTCTCGGCAGTGGAATAGAGACCGGCGGGTGGTCTCTCTGTTCCTGGGCTGCCTGCTGTTCCTCTGCAGGAACTTGCGGGTGAGCAGGTGGGACTGTGTCTGCAGGGCCGGGTGGCCAGCCCTCCAGCCCGTCACTGCCACCTCCCCGACCCCTCGGGGTACACCAAGCAGAAGTGACATCTCCTGAGGCTGTTTGCTGTGACTGTCACTGTGTTTCCACGATCCTGTGACAGAAACACTGCCCTGGCATTAACTCGCCTTGTAGCCAGTGCATCCGGACGTGTATTTTTAAAGGCTATGATTTCTATCAACTTCAATTAGAGCTATTTTTATGTTTGTCACCCTGAAGAATTTCCCTAGAGCTAAGCTGCCGTTTTTCACTCTAATACCCTTGGCAAGGACCGGGGAAGAAATTAATAGTCTAGTGATCGCTTTAGCTAATGCCCCGTCGGCGCTGGAAGAACTGACTACCCTGGTTGAGGTGGCTCTGCTCCTTCAGTCCCTGTGTCACGCTCACCTGCGGTGGCTCACGCGCGAACTGAGAACCCACGGCATGGGCCTCAGCGGCCCCACCAGCCCCCACTCTCATATCCTTTTGGGAGACCTGCTGGATGAATTCCTCCTCCTCGGAGCGCATGTGACAAGGGTCTGTCTCTGGGAGGTTCAAGGCGCACCAGGGCGAGAGTCTGTCATCTTCAGGCTGTCTGATGTCTGGCAGGCTGTTAAACATCTCTGAGTGACATCTAAACAGGGAGCACACCCTACGGATTAGCTGCTCCTAGCCACTGGCCTCCTCAGCCTGGGACATCAGCGGAGGCGATGGTAGGGTGGGGGAGCACTGTGCTCCACAGGTGCCTAGCAAATGGAGCATCCCTGCTGGTTCCCCCGTTTCAGCGGCACTCCCTCTCCATGCACAAATGGCACCCCTCTCCAAGCAATTTGTGCATGAAGAGGGGGTGCCGCTGAAAAGGTGGGTCAGCAGAGAAAGCTAGGCACAGGTTCTGAAGATTGGAGGGGGTGGTGGACAGCAGGGAGTGGGGAGCAGCGGCTGTGGAGGAGGGCCTGGAGGCGCAGAGGGAGCAGCTGAGCTGCCGGATGTGCCTCCCTCAGCCTCTCAGGGAGGAAGGTGCTTCTTGATCCTGTTAAACCCGAAATCAGCAAGCAGTTCAACAAACCGTGGCGCGTCCACTCCACGGCACGCTACTCAGCAATGAAAAGAAACAAAGCATGGGTGCACAGGGCAACCTGGGTGCGTCTCCAGAGGACGGCGCTGAACGGGAAAGCCAGCCCCAGAGGACCGAGCGCTGTGTGATTCCATTTCCTTAACGTGCTTGAGGTGACCGAGTTCTAGAATGGGGAGCAGATTAGTGGTTATCACTTCCTGCTTGCGGCGGGTACTACAGGGAGCAAGGGGTTGCCCTTGGAGGCTGGGTGAAGGTGTCGGGCATGGCTCCATTACCGCTTACAGCTGCAAGCGAATCAGCAAGTATCTCAGCTTAAAGAGTTTGCCGGGCCCAGTGGCTCACTCCTGTAATCTTAGCGTTTTGGGAGGTTGAAGCAGGAAGATCACTTTAAGCCAGGAGTTTGAGATGAGCTTGGACAACATAGCCAGACTCCATCTCTACAAAAAATAAAACAATTAGCAGGGCATGGTGGTGTGTGCCTGTAGACCCAGCTGCTCAGGAGGCCGAGGTGGGAGGATCGCTTGAACCCAGGAGGTTGAGGCTGCAGTGAGCTATGATCGCACTGCACTCCAGCCTGGGCAACAAGTGAGATCCTGACTCAAAAAAAGTTGAAATTTTAAAAAGGCAAAAATCAAAACGACGGTAGCTCGGAACATTCAGCAGGCTCCCCTCTCACTGCGAATGAGAGCCAGAGTCCTCCCAGGGACCTGTGGGGACCTCCGAAATGGGACCCATTGCTTCCCTAGCTCCTCCCCTGCCACCTGCTCCTTGCTTTTCCTCAAATGCAACCAGGCACACTCCTGTCTCAGGGCCTTCGCACTGGCCATTCCCTGCGCCTGAAACACCATTCCCCCAGGAACATGGCTCCTTGCATAACTCAGATATGTCTCCTCCAGCGGCTGTGCTGGAGACGCCATGCCAGGGCCTGGGAGTGCTGTTCACATGGGGCTGATGGTCTGGGGGTGCAGTCGGTAACCCAAATCTCTTGCACTAGGATGTGCCACTAATGAACATGGGCTGGGGTGTGGCCAACTCTGCTCGGGGACAGGAGCTGGGGATGGCACCCAGGGGAAAGGGTGCGATCCCTGGCTGAGGAGGAGGCACAGAACATTGCTGGGAGGAAGACAGGGGGCATTTTGGGATGAGAGGGAACTCTTAGGCAGCTGGCAAGGTTTGTGAGCAGCCCGTGGATTGCTTTCCCCCGGAACCCTGGGCCGAGCGGGGCCTTGCCCGGGGAGCCTCCTTGACTGGCTGCCCGAAGCTCCCAGGACGACAGAAGCCCTTGTTTCGGGACTGAGAGCTGCCCTCCTGAGAAGCTGTGATGGGACGAATGTGTAGAGGACAGGCGTGTGGGGCACATGTGATGGGCACCAGGAGCGTGTGTGAAGCGCAGGCCCGCTCACTGTTTATCCTGCAGTGCCCTTGCCAGGCCAGGCCCTGCCCCAGAGCTTCACAGCACAGATTCATTGGCCCTTGCAGCTGCCCCAGGAGGCTGGCACTGTCACTGTTTCCATTTCACAGATGGGGTAGCCAAGGCCCAGAGAGGTAGAGCCACTTGCCTGCAGGCACACAACTCATCAGGTGGTGCTGGACTTTGAAGCAGGCAAGGCTGAGTCTGTGCCCTCAGCCCTAGCAGGATGCAGCTTCCCAGGCTGGAGAGGGAAGGGAGGGGAGGAGCCGGTGGTGTAGACAAGCTGGCTGGTGCCATGTGTGCTTCGGAACGGGCCGTCTGCCGCCTTCGGGCAGATGCAGGTGACCTCGTGGGTGCTGCTATAGCCAGCTCTGCTCTGCCCTTACCATGGCTCCCAGGTTCGCCTCTTCTGTCAAGGCTTAGCCACCCCTCCCACAAGCCCCCCTCCCTGACAGGTTTTGCCTACAAGAAATTTCCTTGTGTTTAGGAGTCGGCGCGCACGGTGCCCCACCTCCCACCCCCTCCTAAACCCCAGGCCTCCTCTCTGCTTCTAGAACAGGGGCCGGCGGACCAAGTCCAGCTGGCTGCCTGTTTTTGGATGGCCCGTGAGCTAAGAAAGGCTTTCACATTTTTAAATGGTTGCCAAAAACAAAACCCAAAGGAAGAACAGTATTTTACCACAGATAAAAATCATATGAAATTCTGGCCGGGCGCGGTGGCTCAAGCCTGTAATCCCAGGACTTTGGGAGGCCGAGACAGGCGGATCACGAGGTCAGGAGATCGAGACCATCCTGGCTAACATGGTGAAACCCCGTCTCTACTAAAAAATACAAAAAGCTAGCCGGGCGAGGTGGTGGGCGTCTGTAGTCCCAGCTACTCAGGAGGCTGAGGCAGGAGAATGGCGTAAACCCGGGAGGCGGAGCTTGCAGTGAGCTGAGATCTGGCCACTGCACTCCAGCCCGGGGGACAGAGCAAAACCCCATCTCAAAAAAAAAAAAAAAAAAACAACAACAAAAAATTATATGAAATTCAAATTTTAGTGTCCATAAATAAAGTTTTATTGAAACAGCCACACATGCACACATGTTCATTTAGGTATTATCTGAGGCTGCTTGGGTGCTGCAGTGGCAAAGCTGAGTGGTTTTGACAGAGACCGTTCAGCCCACAAAGCCCAAAATGCCATCTGGCCCTTTAAGAAAAGGTTTGCAAATGTGCTGCTGCCTCTGGGCCATTGCGCTTGCTGTTCCTCGTTCCAGGAACACTCTTCCCCAGATATCTCTGTGGCTGGTGTCCTCGTTTCCTTCAGGTCTTTTCACAAATATGCTCTTCTCAGTGTGGCCATCCTATGGAAAATGATATCTCTACCATTGCCCACCCATCCATTACTTTCTCCACCCACCTGCCCTTCTCTCCATCCTGTTCTCCTTCTGTTTGTCTTTATGGCACTTCCTGCCTATGGACAGATGAACACTTTGTTTATTCATAATCATGTTAAAATACTGTGTGTCTCCCCAACCAGAATGTCAGCAGGGATTTTTAGCTGTTTCTCTTGCTGCTACATCCCAGGCACAGAGCCTAGCACAGAGTCGGTACTCAATAAACGTTTACTGGATGAATGGATGAATGGATGATGAGCAAATGGACAGGTGGGTGAGTGGATGAACAGTGGATGTGTGGATGGGTGGATAGATGCCTGGATGGACAGATGGATAGACAGTGGACACATGGACAAGTCGATGAATGGACAGGTAGATGGGTGGATGAATAGATGTGTGGACAGAGGGACAGGCAGTGGACAGATGGACAAGTGGATGAATGGGTGGATGGATGAATGATGGATGGGTAGATGGATGGATAGATGGAGGGGCAGGTGGGTGGATGATGGATAGATGGATGATGGACAGGTGGACAGATGATGGACAGATGGATGAATAGTGGATGGGTGGATGGATGATGGATGGATGGATGATGGGCAGGTAGATGAATGATGGACAGGTAGATAGATGGAGAACAAGTGGATGGATGATGGGCAGGTGGGTGGATGATGGACGGATGGATGATAGATGGGTGGATAGATGATGGATGAGTGGTGGATGGATGATGTATGGATGGATGATGGGTGGGTGGATGGGTGAGGGACAGGTAGATGGATGGTGGATGAGTAGGTGGATGGTGGGCAGGTGGGTGGATGATAGATGGATGGATGATGGACAGGTAGATGGATGGTGGATGGATGATGGACAGGTAGATGGATGGTGGGCAGGTGGGTGGATGATGGATGAATGGATGATGGATGATGGACAGGTAGATAGATGAGTGGTGGATGATGGATGGATGGATGATGGACAGGTAGATGGATGGTGGATGAGTGGATAGATGGTGCGCAGGTGGGTGGATGATGGATGGATGGATGATGGACAGGTGGATGGATGGTGGGCAGGTGGGTGGATGATGGATGGATGATGGATGGATGGATGGATGATGGGCGGGTGGATGGGTGATGGACAGGTAGATGGATGAGTGGTGGATGGATGGGTGATTGACAGGTAGATGGATGGTGGATGAGTGGGTGGATGGTGGACAGGTGAGTGAATGGTGGACAGGTGGGTGGATGGTGGATGGATGGGTGATGGACAGGTAGATGGATGAGTGGTGGATGGTGGATGGATGGATGGATGATGGGCAGGTGGATGGATGATGGACAGGTAGATGGATGGTGGATGAGCAGATGGATGGTGGACAGGTGAGTGGATGGTGGACAGGTGGGTGGACGGTGGATGGATGATGGGTGGGTGGCTGGCTGGATGGGTGGATATGAGGGTGTGATAGAAATGTGGATGCAAAGCTAAGCTGAACCAAATAACGTGGCTCTTAGATGTCACATGACAGGGTCAGAACTTTGGTAAAGGGTTGGTGGGGTAAGTGTGTGTGTTTCAGGAAGGCCGCTGCCTGTTGGTGTTGGAGAGCTGTGGCTGGCAGGGCTGTACACCCAGGGTCCAGCAGGAGGCTCTCACCCTTGGAGGCAGGAGATGAGCAGGCTGGGGGTGGGGGGCTACCGCTGGGGCTGGGAGGGGGTCCCTGGGAGAGACAGGATGTCAATGGCGAGCCGGTCTGAGCTCATTCTATCTCCCACTGCCAGCCACTAGGAGGAGGTTCTTGGGCTGATGCCAAGGTCTCAGGGCCTCCACATCTTGGGGCGCTGGCCACTTACCCTGGCCTGGCTGGATTCCCCAGTAGCACCCAAGCGCCCTGTTGCCTGACAGCCATGAGGAGGCGCTCTTGCCTCAGGAAGCAGTGAGCTCCTGCCCTGTCTCAGCCTTGTGAGGGACCATCAGCTGCCTCCAAGCCTAAGTGTGTCCTGAGGCTCTCAGTGCCATCAACATAGATCCCCGCTTTCTAGTGACCCTCCTGGGAAGACCCGTGCCCCCCCCCCCCCCCCCCCAATGGGATCAGACACAGCAAGTGTGCCAACCTTTCTGTCCCCAGTGACCCCATCTATATAATGGGACACAGAGTTCCTGCCTCACTGAGTTGTTTAAGGCTTAAATGGGTCACCACCTGCAGGGACAAGCTCAGGCCTGGCCCTCAGTAGATGCTGAGGACGTCGTGGCTGCAGGCATTGCAAAAGCCATCTTTGCTGCAAGCTTCCGCTCTAGGACCCTCCGTTCCACCTGGTCAGGGACAGACAGCAGCTCCTGGGCTTAGAGACAACCCCAGTGTCAACTGAACGCAGATTCTTCAACCCTGGCAGCCCTTGAGGCCTTGAACCAGGGACTTTCTTATCTTCCAATGACAAGCTTTTCTTTGCGGCAGGCAGGGTGGGGTCCCCTTCTTTCTTCTACTCTTTATGTAGCAAATGCACTCATGGACTTCTTGTGCTAAGCTGGAATGCGCAGCTGCCTCGTGGTCCAGGACGCATGGTCCAGGGCTTGAAAAAATAAAAAGGCCTGTCCCAGGCTTCAAGTTTGGCCAGGCCACCTACCTGTCCACCATCCGTCCATCATCCATCCACCCATCCACTATTCATCTATCTGTCCGTCATCTGTCTACCTGTCCATCATCCATCCACCTGTCCATCCATCCATCCATCCAACTATCCACTGCCTATCCATCTGTCCATTCATCTGTCCATCAACCCATCCAGTTTAGAACTATGGGCGGGACTCAGCTCCACCTTTATGGAGGAGGAAGCTGAGGCCAGGGACATGACACAGAGAGGCATTCCCTAGATTACCTTCACTCCCGCTCAGGTCCCAGCTCTTTCTTGGTCACCCAGCTGCATCTGGCCTCTCTGTCTCTACTTGATCTTGGTCACTGCCCCTCCAGGAAATGCAGGCTCCTTTCCCTAACCCAGACACCCAAGGCAAGGTGCTCTGTGCCTGCCGGAAAAGGATCTAGTTGGGCGACCTCTGCCCACTTTCTGTCCACTCAGCCTCAGTTTTCTCATCTATCAAATGGGTTAGTCATTCTCACCTGGCCTGCCTGGCTCTGGGTCGTGCTTTTGTGCATGTGTTTCATGGATGTCTAGAGGGCTCAGGCAGCTGCAGCCAGCCATCACCTGGCCAAACTTGAAGCCTGGGACAGAACCGCCTTTTTATTTTTTTGAGCCCTGGACCATGTGTCTAATTGAGCTTCTGTTGTCCTCAAGGCTGTAGGAGCCTGATGCCTCCCTCCCTCCAGCCCCCGAGAGAGCGGGGAGAGTCTGATTCTGACCCCCCAGCTGCGGCGCCCTGCCCGAGACAGCCAACCCCCACCCACCCTGCCGCTCCCCAACCCCAGCCGGGAGCGCTGCAGCCGGAGCGGTCCTAATTGCAGTCACAGATGTGGCAGCCACCAGCCTCTCCCGCGCGATCTGCCGTGTGGCGTGTGCTTAATTACTCCCTGATTACTCATTTGCCGGGTGCTGTGTGTATTCCATATCTAATAACTTTCCAATTACACCCGGTCGCCAGCGCACATTTAATAACCCTTTAGTTGTCTGCTTATCAGGGACTCTGCATTCGGCATCTCCAATCTCCCCCTGACCCGAAGCCTTATCATTCCCTTTATTGCAGTATTTGGAGTCCTCTGCTTGCCATTATGGAGCTATTACAGGGAATTAAGGGGCGTAAAATACTGTTTTTGGCTTCTGACACACTAGCTCGAAGCACAGAACAAGAAATCCCATCAGGGCAGGTTGAGCAGAAAGTCTCCCTAGGTGGGCTTTGTGTGGGGCCACAGCAGGTCAGGACAGCGGGAGAAGAGGGCTCCTGTGGCAGTGCTGGCCTGTCCACGTTCCCTTCTCTCCCTCCGTGGCAGACGACGGCACTGGGGCTGCAACCTGAGCGTCCCCAGCAGGGGCAGAAGCCTCTGGCCAGTGCACATTTCATAACCCTTTAGTTATTAAAGGGGAGGTGCTCCTGGGTTGGCTGTGCCCGCCGCCCTCCCTAGCCAGCGCACACACCCTGCCAGTGCCCTGGGGAAGGGACCGCCTTTCCCCCTGCACTTGGCTTCGTGCCTGTGCTTCAGTTTTCCTCAGGGCGAAAAGGAGGTGACGCTGCATTCTTTTGTGCTGTCAGGATGTTGGCGTCTCTTCCCCTCCTGCGGTTGTGTTCCTTGTCTCATCTTCCCTGCTTTGCTCTCGAGATGAATCAGCCTCAGCCCATCAGCAAACCTCCCCTCTCTGCCATTCACCAGCAGCACAAACCTACTTGCCCCAGATCGTGGCCTGGGTTGCTGTGCGGCTGCTAGGCATGGGGGTGCGGAACCAGGCTTTGCCAGTGTTTACTGAGCACCTACTGTGCCCTGGACACTGTGCGGGGACTAGGTACTTGACAGAGGACACATGCTGGGCTGCATTCTCAGCTCCCACTGTGACCGGCTGGGTGACGTTGGGCAGCTGACTTGACTTCTGTGCCTCCGAGAATTCAGGTGGGGTTACTGGGATGATTAAATGGGCTGCCTATGGCCGGTACTCAACCAGCACCTGGCACATAGTAGGTACTCGGGATAAGTAAGGCAGGTGTTACTAGCCCACTTCCCGAAGACATTAGCGGAGAGCCAGAGCAGTTGTGGCTCGCTTGGTTTCTCCTAGTCACACCAGCAGGTGAGTGGCAGCTTGGACTCAGGCCTATGTATGTTTTACTCAAGATCAGCAGCCCTGGCTTCCTGGGGCGCACGTGGAGTTTGCTTGGAAGGAAGAGATGATTCCGGCTGGTCAGGAAAAGTGGGTGGGCCCTATTCTCCTGACATTTAGCTGTTCAGAGCATCCTGCCCCTGTGACTTCAGGGACCCTAGACTGTCATGGGGCTCCAGGCCAGCAGCTAGGAGGGCCCTGCCAGCTGGAGCTGCCCAGAGGCCAGGGTGTAAGGGGCACTGGACCGGCCCTGCCCCCACCATCTGCACCCAAGGCCAAGACGCGTTCCCCAGCACACACCCCTTCAAGCTTTGCGGGGTCGTGGGGTCGCCTTGATGCTTCGATTCTTGTTCCTGATGCTCCCGCTCTTAGTTCACGGGATCAGCTAGTCTGTCGGGAACCTGCTATGGTCCAAGTGCCTTGGCAGAAGAGTTCACTGAATTTCCCCCATCATTCCTCTTGGAGGTAGGTACTGTGTTGTCACTATCATTTTTTCTTTGAGACGGGGTCTTGCTCTGTCGCCCAGGCTGGAGCGCAGTGGCGCAATGATCTCGGCCCCTGCAACCTCTGCCTCCTGGGTTCAAGTGATTCTCCTGCCTCAGCCTCCCGAGTAGCTGGGATTACAGGCGCCCACTACCGTGCCCCGCTAATTATTGCATTTTTAGTAGAGACAGGGTTTTGCCATGTTGACCAGGCTGGTCTTGAACTTCTGGGCTTGAGTGATCTGCCTGCCTCGGCCTCCCAAAGTGCCACTCTCATCGTACTCAAAAGGAAACCAAGGCCTGGAGAGGTGAAGCCACTTCACTAAGAGCTCCCAGCTGGGAGAGTAGCCAGGACCTGGGGCACCAGCTGTGCCCTGCTACAGGGGAGGCCGGGAGATGGAATCTGGCTGGATGCCCAGGAGGGAGAGGGAACTGGCTCCGTGAACAACCAACCAGTTCCTGCCGAAGGGGCTCCTGGAGAAGGGAGTTCTGACGTGTCTGTCCAGCAGCCCCTGGGCTGCCGCGGGTCCTCAAACTGGAATGTTTTGTGGTTCAAAATACTGGTTTACACACTACAACGTGACAAACCTGAAAACATGGTGCCAACTTTAAAAAGAAGGCAGCACAAAAGGCCACATATTGGATTTGTATGAAATGTCCAGAAATGACATTTGTATGAAATGTCTAGAAGAGGCCAGTCCACAGAGACAGAGCAAATGAGTAATTACAGGGCCTGGAAGGATGGGGTTGAGGGGGGCTGTGCATGGGGATGGGGGTTTCTTTTGGGGGTGATGAAAATGTGCTGAAACGGATGGTGGTAATGGTTACATAGCTTATACCTACATTAAAGCCATCAAATGGTACACTTTAAATGGGTGAATTGTATAGTATGTGACTTATATCTCAATAAACCATTTTTAAAAATAGACTGGGGCCGGACACAGTGGCTCATGCCTATAATCCCAGCACTTTGGGAGGCTGAGGCAGGCGGATCACCTGAAGTCAGGAGTTCGAGACCAGACTGGCCAACATGGTGAAAGCCCGTCTTTAGTAAAAATACAAAAATTAGCTGGGCGTGGTGGTGGTCACCTGTAGTCCCAGCTACTTGGGAGGCTGAGGCAGGAGAATTGCTTGAATCGGGGAGGCAAAGGTTGCAGTGAGCTGAGATCGCACCACTGCACTCCAGCCTGGGCAACAGAGTGAGACTCCATCTCAAAACCAAAAACAAACAAAAAAACCCCAAATAGACTGGGGCTCCCAGACCTAGGGATCTCATGGACTAATACAATTAATAAAACTTGGCACTGACCACACGCGTGTGCATGCACACACACACAGTCTTCCTCTTTGGAGCGGGGATGTGGCATCTGTCTTCCCCCACACCGCCTCCCCTGAGTCTACCAGGAGTCGGCTTTCTCCAGAAACCACTCCAGCCAGCTCCCTGGAGAAAGCATAACAATGCAGGATCTCATTAGGCTATTCAGCGGTAGGCTGTGAATCCCCCTTTATTTGGAAGAACCCTATTAAATTTCCCCCTTTCACCCTTCCCCATTAACTGACTAAAGCTTTAAAGGTGGTGGCTCTGGTCCAGGGAAATTCAGGAAACAATGGCATTTTCCCAGGCTGGCCAGTCGTCCGAGGCCCGGTCTGCCTGGGCCCCTTGGACTGCTCTGAGATGCCATGTTCTCCAGGGCCCCCCGGGAGTGGGGGATGATGACATCGCAGGCCCAGGCACAACAGTACTTTAAATCCAGACCCACCGTGGGCTTGCAATTCCTGGCTCTGGTAGAGAAGGCACAGCACATATGCAGGTTTCACGACCTGCTTTTTCAGGGACTATCGTAAATGTGGCCTTAGAAAGATAAGGAAGGGGGCCCTTTGCCTCTGTTTGATTACCTGGCTGAGAACCTTTGCCTTCACCTTCAAGATGGTGCTGAGCATGAGATAATCCATATTCACAAAACCCTGTGGGCCTCGCAGCCTTGCCGGTCCATTAATATTGACCAGGCTCCCCTGGGAGCCAGGCCAGCTGCTGACAAAGAAAGGGGGTAAAATCCTTTCACTCCCAGCAAGAGTCACAGTGGTGGGAAGAGCTAGGCCAGGGGAGGGACTGGCACCTGGTTCCCTCTGTTTCTGACACACACAGCTCAGCAGACAGTGGTACCAGGGAACACTGATACCCAGGCCAGGCACTGTTCTAGAACTTTAAGAACTGTATCAGCTCTCTATTGCTGTATAACAAAGTACTATATGTTTAGCAGCTAGCACCAACACATGTTTATTATCACACAGTTCAACTGGGCCCTCTGCTCTGGGTCTCTCACTGGGCTGCAGATCAAGGTGTTGGCTAGGACACTGTCTCACATGGAGGCTCAACCAGAGAGGAACCCGCCTCCACATTCACTTGGTTTTTTGGCCAGGACGCAGTCTCACTCAGGGGCTCGACCGGGGAAGAACCCACCTCCACACTCACTTGGGTTGTTGGCAGTCAGTATTCATTTGTCTGTGGGACTGAGGGCTGTTACGTACCTTCCTGTACAAGTTTGTGTGCGGATGGCTGGATGTTTTCAGTTCTCTTGGCTGTATGTCTAGGAGTGGAGTTGCTGGGTTGCAAGGTGACCCTATGTTAGACCATCTGATGGACTGCCAGCTGTTTTGTGAAGCAACTGCATCATTTTATGTTCGCATCAAAAGTGTATGAGGGTTTGCACAGTGTTTTCACATTTTGGGGATTAGTTGCTGACGCTTCATCATCAGGAGAGTTCAACTTTAAAAAATGGATTCCTAAAGCCAGAAGTGGTAGCATCCATCTGTAGGCCCAACTAACTGGGAAGCTGAGGTAGGAGGATCACTTGAGTCCAGGAATTCAAGGCCAGCCTCGGCAACACAGCAAGACCCTGTCTCTTAAGAAAAACATTTTTAAAAAGAGGATTCCCAGATTCTTCTTGAAAAATCAGAAGATCTGTGAAGGTGGGACTCAATTCCATCAAGGCGATACCTGCTGACCCTGGGAAGGGCTGTGGCTGTCTCCTTGCAGTCTTCTCCACTCAGTGCCCTTGCGGAGTTTCCCCTCCTGGCCCCTGCGGGGACGTATGTTCCAACTCCTGTCCTAGACTGCGAGCCCCTTGAGGCAGAGCAGGGGCCTGTCCAAGCTGCCTTTGCAGGAAGCCCGCTGCCCAGTTGGCTCCGTGTCTGAACAATCTCAAGTGTGTTCCTGCCTCTGGCGTCTTGTGCAGGTGCCTCCCACACCTGGAATGCTGTCCCTCCTGTTCCCACTCCCTTTCAAATCCTACTCCTCTTCTAGGCCCATTTCACATTCCAGCTGCTCCAGGAAGCCCGTGTGGATTTCCCCAACCCTTGCTGACCACCCCCATCCTCAAACTCCTGTAGTACTTGTCATCTGTGCTCCCTTCTCCCCCAGGGGTGTTCCCTCTTGCCATCTTCTGTTCTCTACTGAAAAGCTGTATTTCAGTTGTTTTGTAAGCTGTTTGAGGTTACAGACAACTGCTTCAGGTCAAATCCATATACCTCCAGTTACTGTGTGAGCTCAGACCGCTCAATTTCATCTCTTCCTGCCTCCATGCCTTATTGGAAGGATTAACTATGCTAATCAGTATAAAGCCCTAGATCAGTGCTTGGCACATAGTAGGTGCTCAGTAAAAAGGGTTGTTTTCTCTTTTGTTCCAGTGCTGAGCTGAGCGGAGGGTGAGCCTCACCACAGCTGTGTTTGCTGACTTCTTTCCTTACACTCACAGTCCTGCTTCTGGGAGCCATCTCCACCCCAGGAGGGGCCTCTCGGTTTCTCCCTCTAGCAGAAGCCTGGCCCCTCAGCTCCAGGAGGGACCAGGAGGTGGGCAGGGGTCGAGACTGGGGCATGGCACAGCCCTTCCCTGCACCCCTCCAGCCCATCCCCTGGGAGCTTGAACACAGATGCGGCCCAGCATGACCGGTGTTGCCCCATAAGCCCTCCCTGGCACCAGGAGCCTCTGGGGCTGGCTGGAGCTGCTGTCCGTGCCGCGTCATGGACATAGCAGCTCCAAGCCTTCCTGTCCTTAGCATCACGCTGCAGCGTTGCCCGAGACGACTCAGGGCAAGACTGCGGGAGTGGCTCAGTCCCCAGGGTGGAAAGCACCTTGGTATAGGCCCCAGGGTACCTGCCGTCCTGATGGGGTTACCCTGGGCCCTGAGTGAGTGGATGAATGAATAAAGTGTGTTGGTCCGAGGTGCCGCCTCCTGGCTCCAGCCTAAGCCGCCGGCGTGCCTGTGGGATTTGTGGGGGCTGTGGTCTGGCCAGTGTCACCATATGGATCCCATAAATTAAAGCATTCCCGGAAACAAACGGTAAATTTTTATGTCCCTCGCATGCAGAGCTGGTGGAGCCTGCGCTTGCCCGAGGAATTCTGAACCATCCATCTCACTTAGGCACTTGGGTTTTATAGCACTAATCCCTAAAAGAAAAAAAAAAAAACCAGATCAACAGAAAGTTGCTTTTCCACAACCCTCCTGTCCCTGGAGCTCATGATTAGGCAGTGGAGGGTTACCAAACCTCACGACAGGGGCCTGGTAGCGCAGTTCGTTGTTCAAGCTGGGGGGCTTAGCTCACCACCTCACCGGACGGCAGGCCCTCAGCCTCCCATACCCAGGCCTCTGAAGCCCCTGGCCTGGACTGACCCTGCCTGTGACCCCAGGCTCCTACCAACCCTTCCTGGAAAGGGGATGGGCCAACTAGAGCAGCCCGTCACTAAGACAGAGAGCAGATGCCAACAGCCAGGGCTGAGGGCAGGGAGCAGGGAGCAGAGTTGCTGTGTGAGATGATGACAAAGTTCTAGAAATGGATGGTGGTAATGGTAGCACAACATTGGGAATGTACTCAGTGCACACTTGGAAACGGTCAGAATGGTAAATTTTGTGTTCGGTATATTTTATGACAATTTTAAAGATTATAGGAAAGTGGCCAGGCGTGGTGGCTCACGCCTGTAATCCCAGCACTCTGGGAGGCAGAGGTGGGTGGCTCACTTCAGGTCAGGAGTTTGAAACCAGTCTGGCCAACATAGTGAAACCCTATCTCTATTAAAAAAAAAACAAACAGAGTTAGCTGGGCGTGGTGGCAGGCACCTGTCATCCCAGCTACTCTGGAGGCTGAGGCAGGGGAATCGCTTGAACACAGGAGATGGAGGTTGCAGTGAGCTGAGATCACACTACTGCACTCCAGCCTGGGTGACTGAGCGAGACTCCATCTCAAAAAGTTAAAAATAAAATAAAAAATAAAGATTACAGGGGCCGGGCGCGGTGGCTCAAGCCTGTAATCCCAGCACTTTGGGAGGCCGAGACGGGCGGATCATGAGGTCAGGAGATCGAGACCATCCTGGCTAACACGGTGAAACCCCGTCTCTACTAAAAAAAAAATACAAAAAACTAGCCGGGCGTGGCTGAGGCAGGAGAATGGCGTAAACCCGGGAGGGGGAAGCTTGCAGTGAGCTGAGATCTGGCCACTGCACTCCAGCCTGGGCGACAGAGCAAGACTCCGTCTCAAAAAAAAAAAAAATAAAGATTACAAAAAAGTGAGGGCTGTGGGAATGGGATGACCCCCTGCAGCGGATGCAGATTAAGTGTTCATCCTTATAGTTATAACTGGTAGTTATTCCAAGTTCCATGCAGAGCTCGGGACAGGTAGGCCCTTAGTAACGGGCAGTTGGCGTCGTCACCATCAGCATCCCCATCATCATCGTCAGCATGGTAGTTCTTGCTCCCCTCGGGACCAGTGAGCCCAGGTGCACACGGCAGGGTGAGAGGCACGTTTTGCAATTCCTGCAAAAGTGCCCTGAGGCCCAGGGCCGCACCCTTGCAGTCCTGGCCCTCGCTCGGGTCGGCTCCCTTGTCAGGGGGCAGCACCTGGGGACGGACACAGCCGTGAATGGTCAGTGGCCAGTGTTTCCTGCTCCCAGGGGGTCGCACCATTTCTGTGCTCCCTTTGAATCCCCCTGACACAGGGACCTAGAAGAAATATCTGTGTTAGTAAAGCCACAGGTGAGACCCCGGCCAGCTTGTGGCGTAGAGCTGGTCACCAGGACGTGCACCAGAGCAGGTGCCACCCCACCTGTCCTCCTGCAAGAACTCAAGACATCACAATCACAGCCTTCCTGTGTCCATTTTTAAAATGTATTTGTTTGTTTTTGTAAAGATGGGGTCTCCCGATGTTGCCCAGGCTGCTCTGGAACTCTTAGGTTCAAGTCATCCTCCTGCCTCAGCCTCCCAAAGTGCTGGGATTACAGGCGGGAGCCACCGTGCCTGGCCCTGTATCCAGGTTGTCATGTTGTAATCGAGGCACTCCCATTGCTCAGACAGGTGAGGGTCCTGTCTGCTGCTCCCCTGCTGGTAATAACAGCTCAGGGTCGCACCAGGTGCCCAGCGGCCCAATCTGGAAGAGCATCCTCAGCGGGGAGTCAGATGAGGGCCTTTCTCTGATTTGCAGGATGCGGCTGAGATGGTCTGCCCAGGTCTCTGAGCCAAGTGCCAGGCCCCGGGGGTCTCTGGGCAAGGACCACAGAATAAACCTTGTCCCCACCACCACCAGGGGACAGGACAAGGCTGGACCTTTGGGCTCAGCCTCAGGCCCCCTCTTAGATGCTTCTGGGCTCCCTGCAGTGCTGGCCAGTTGCCACAAGGGCTCCAGAAGCTCCAGTTTTGGACGGCCAAGCAGATGGGACTGTATGGGACCCCGGCAGCAGGGGACCAGCCTGGTGTCACCTAGGCCGGGCTTGCTGGGCGAGGAAGACACTGGCACCAGCCTTACTGAGGACCTGCTCTGCCGTTGCCCCGAGCCAGCCAGTCTGAGTCCCTGATGCCAAGGCCAGGCTGTTGTTAGGGAGGAATGGCACCTGCAAACAGAGAGTCCATTCATGTGTCATCCTCTGCAGGCGTGGCCCAGGCTCACCATGTCCACCTCTTTTCCTTTCAGGCTGTTTGTGGATCTCTGGAAGCATCTACAACCACCCACCCTCCCACCCGGGAGTCTGAGCCCCGGCCAGGCGCCCCCACGGAGACCCTGCCCAGAGGCCCCAGGATGGCCCAGGAGCTGAGGCCAGCACAGTGTCTGCAGAGCAGCCGGGAGGAGGATGGACCAGACCTCACTGGTGCAGGTAGATGCCAGCTCTTTTTGTATCTCTGGGTACTGGACTGGGATGCGGTTGTCCCAGCAGGGATGGGGACTCCAAGAGCTGAGTTCAGACACAGTTCTGCCTCGTGTTGTCGACCTCCTAGGGGAGAGACCGGGTGCTGGGTCTCCCTTCCTGGAGTTTGGACTTTCTCTTCCATGCTCCTTAGGGCTCCAAAATCGTGGTCTCATCAACATCCCTGGTTCTCGACCCCCTTTCCTGCTATGCTTCCGGCTGCCTTTGTTTATTTCTTTACCTCTACACTCTCTTGTCTCCATTCATTCATTTATTTAAAAAAAAGATGTAATGGATATTCTTGAGTCCAGAGGGGGTCGTTTCTGGGTTTTTGCGGATGTCAGCGCACTGTGTCCCGGGTGCACGTGTGTGGTTCTCTTGGGCTGGGCCACAAGGAGCCAGGCCGCTGTGTGCGGGAAGGTGGCGCCGTCGTCGTCCCTCTCCCACTCCCTCCCGCCACAGACACGCTGTGGACAACACCCCCACCCCAAGGCGTCCTCAGACACCTCCTGAGGGCTTCTGCACGGTGCTTCCCTGAGGCAAGGCGAGGCTGTGCCCTTCTTGGTTCATTGCGGTGTGTGGAACCCTGAGGCTTTGGCTGCTGGGCCTTGGGGCCTGGGCCAGGTCAGACTCTTTGGCTGGGCTTGGACATTCGGTGACCTCCGTGATGCGTTTTTACGGCCCCGTCCTGAAGCCACCCCTTAGGCCATAGGTTCGTCAGCAAGACCCTCCCGAGGGCTGTGGTCAAGGCTCTATCCCACCCCCATCGCTGCCCTACAGGATGGGAGACTTGAGACCCCCAGCCCAGCCCATCCCGCCCCGGCGCCAACCACAGGGAGGGCAGTGGGTCCAAAGCACCGCATGTTATTGGGCCGAGCTGGAGAGGAGATGGGCAGACAGGGGGCTGCTGGGGGCCTGGGGACAGCTGGCCCATCCCCCAAGCTCTGGACTTTGATCTGGGACCTCCATCTGCAGGACAACCCCAATACCGACCTCTTTCTCATATGGTAGGCTCCGGTGGAGGGAAGGGGCTGGCCAGGGACTTTAGGGTCACTGAGCCCTCTGAAGGGCTTCCAGACACTGGCAGATGAGGACAGGGTGGTCAGGCCACAAAGCAGGCCAGGCAGGGACTACTGCCCCGCGCTGTCTGAGGACCTGCTCTGCTGTCGCCTCGAGCCAGCTAAACAGAGTTCCTGATCACAGAGGCCAGGCCATTGTCAGGGAGGGAGCCTTGGGCAAGTGAGTTTCCCTGCTCCATGCTGCAGTTTCCTCATTTGGGAAATGGGAAGAAAACTAATGGGAGTGTCTGGCTCGCGGGGCAGGTGGGGATTAACTCAGCCAGGGCCCAGCGTGTTTGTGACAGGCCTTGGTACCCTCGGTGTCCAGGGTGCAGGCTGGAACCAGTGAGTTGTGATTTGTTTGTGATTTCTGATGCTCAGCTCTGGTGGCAGCTCGGGCTGGGTCCACACTCACCTGTCACTCAGGACGTCCCCAGGGGAGGCTCAGTCAGAGGAGGACACCAATGTTCCCCTGTGCCTGGGGCAGGCCGGGTGCCCCTGTTTGGTGATGCGTCCTCCCGGGCCTGGGGGCTCACGGGTCAGTGGAGGGCTCCGAGGAGGAGGCAGCTTGCCTGGTTCTCACCGTTTCTCTCCCACAGCTTTGGGCAGAGTCCTGCCACAGGAGAGGCCTTAGGAAACCAGAGTCCTCCGGAGCAGAACAAGGCCCAGATGGACTCCTAGGCGGAGTTTGGCTGTGGTTGGGGGAGCAGACCCATCCACTTCTTATCTGAGGGACCTTTGGCAAATTAATGAGTCATCCCGAGCCTCTGTCCTCACGTCTGTAAGTGGGAGCCATAATAGGTGTTAGTAGAGCTTTCATGGCAGCCACGTGAGCTGATGCTTGTAAGATACTTGAAGAGGCCTGGACACCGAGGCAGAACCAAGTCTGCCTTTTCCCCACTCATGTCAGGACACATGTCCTCCTCCACCAGTGAAACAGTGTCCTGCAGGCCAGAGAGGCTGAGCAGTCTGCCTCCACTCACACAGCACTGAGCGAGGGAGATGGGGCTTGAACCCTGAAGTCTGGCTCCCGCACCGAACTCACCCCTGGCACACCAGGCTGCTTCCCTGAGTGCTGGGAGGCTGAGGAGTTCGAGACCGGCCTGGGCTACCCCCAGTTGAAACTCTGTCTCTACAAAAATACAAAATTTAGCCGGGCATGGTGGCATGTACCTGTGGTCCCAGCTACTCGAGTGGCTGAGGTGGGGGGATCACTTGATTCCAGGAGGTTGAGGCAGCTGCAGTGAGCCATGATTGTGCCACCACACCCCAGCCTAGGCAACAGAGCAAGACTCCATCTCAAAAATATTTGTTTTAATTTTTAAAAAAGTTTAAACATAATTCAGGAGTTTTCAGAGTGACATTTCCAAAAGGAGCCCTTTTTGGGGACCTTTGGGGATGGGGCTGGTCACTCCTGAGTCCCTGGTCCCAGTGGCCACCAGGTCCCTGGAAAGAACCCTGTCTCATCAGCAGCTCCTTGCTGCGACTCACTGCATAATAGCGAGGGAAGTTGGGGGCGAGGGCCTGAGAGTCTGGGGGTGCCAAGAAGGGTGCAGAGGTTGTGGAGGACCCCCGTGAGTGTCCCTGCAACAAGGGCTGACCTGGCAAGCCAGGAGCCCCTGCCCTGTGGCTGGGTGGGGGCAGGTGGGGCGGGACCAGGGCACGAACCTGCGTCTGCCAGCTGCTCCCTGTCAGGCTGCTGCCAAGTCCGGGCAGTTCCCCAGCTAGAGACCCACCAAGAGCATGTCCCGCAGTCAGGCCCCGCCTGGGCAGCCACTGCTGCTCAGAAACGTGACAGTGACTAATGGTTTATTACACACCTGCCACCTCTCATCCGGCAGGCGGGTGGGCGCAGTCTCCTGGGCCCAGCTGTGCACTGCCAGCTGGGCGGCGGGGCGGGTGCAGGGGGAGGGGGCACGTCCAGACACGCAGACGCAGACGCAGACACAGACACAGCACATACACGCAAACACACACAGAGGAAAGCAGGCACTCAGAGACATAGCCCACATACACGGCATAGGCACGAGCGCACGCATAGGCCACACACACGCACACAGGCACACACTTACACACACACAGGAAAGCAGGCACTCGGAGACAGCCCACAGACACGGCATAGGCACGGGTGCACACATAGGCCACACACACACACAGATATGCAGACACACGGGCAGACCCAGCACATACGCAGATACACACACAGAAACGCGTGACGCACACACACCTGCATAGATTTTTCCCAAGCACACGATATACATGTGGATACACAGACTCACAGGCACAGGGCCATATACAGGCAGAAACAGAGCCTACCTGCACCGCACACATACCACACACAGCCACACACACAGAAGCCAAACATCCTCACACAGGTGGATACACGCACAGACTCACAAACGCATATACAATACACACATGGAGACATACACAGAGTCCCCCCACAAGCACACAGACACACACGGGGCAGAGACACACAGAGACAGGCACAGACCCCCCCACACACACAGGTACACACAGGCATCAAGACTGTCTCACACACACACATAAGCACACACCACAGAAACACACACAGGACACACATTCCAAATACCCATCCCCACCACAGCCCTGTCTCCCTCTTCCCAGGCCACAGCCCCAGGGGCACTGAGCGCTCTCTGCCGTCTGTGTCTCTCTGGCCCCTGCCATGGTGGTCCCACCCTGGCACTGGCTGGGGCAGGGGCCTTTCCCAGTGGTGGGGGTGGCCAGGGCAGGTGGAGGAACTGTAACTGCCCAGGACAGTCCATTTCTGACCCCCACTTCCCTGGAAATGCCTTGTACGTGGGGACAGCAGCTTTTACCAGGGAAAGGAAGCAGGTACAGGAGGAGCCTGTGCTGAGCTGGGACCTGGGCCGAGTCCCCCAGGGAAGCACGTGGCCATCAGCTGCCTTGGTCTCCCCCAGAAGCAGGGGTTGTGTGTGTTGTGGAAGGTGGTGATGAGTTTGGTAACACTGGGTTCCCTGCTGTCCCAGACGCCCAGGCCAGCCCACAGAGCTTATCAGACTTGTGTCACTACGGTCGGATGGGGCCACCGCGGTGTCCAGAGTGGAGCCACTCCCGGGCCAAGGCTCCTGGTGGCTGGCCAGGCTCTCACCTGTGGGCAGCTTTGGTTCCCAGGTGTTGCATTTGCAGTGGCCGTCTGGGAAGTGGCCTCTTGCTGGCTGCGGGGAGCACAGCTCCAGGACTGGGGACTCGGCCCTCCTGTGAAGGCCGTGGGGACCCCTGGGGCTGGGATTCCTCTGGCAGGCAAGGCCCAAATGGACTGAGCAGGCATCTCCAGCTGCTGGGAAAAGGGTGCAACCTTGTGATGGGCGTCCTTCTCTCTTGGGGCGGGCGAGCACTCGAGCTCATCTCTTTCCAGTACTCTTCGGCCTTTAGTCAAATGAAGACCCATTTCTCATGTGCCATCGCGTGCAATATAGAATCTATTGAGAGGACACTGCTAATTTATCACCAGCGGATGGGAACAGGCTTCCCTAGAACAAGTATCTTTGTGTTGTCTGCAGCCACCTTGGGAGAGAAGCAACACTGGTTCGTGATAGGAGGGAGGGGCTTGGACTCAGGTCCAAGTTTCTAAGTCCTAGCATTGCTACTTCCCGGCCACGGAGCCCTCTCAAGGTTCAGGACCTTTCCTGGGCTCTGCTGCTCTGACTACTGAATAGGCATGGTAAAAATAAAATCCTTCTGGTAGCGTGGTGTCAGTGATACTGGATGAACACTGAGAAGGCACTGACGGCTGCCATGCAGGGCTGTGCAGAGTGCACACTGCACAACTCCAGGAGGCATCCACACACAGCAGAGGAAGGAGGGAGCGAGGGTAATCAAGAGAATGAAAGCACTGAGCTGTTTTCCCACCAGAGGGCGCAGTTGCAAAAGCCTGATTTTCCCATGCTGTGCCTCAGTTTACCCATAGGTACTGTCACCACCAGTTGCCCTCTATTGGCCACTTGAAGAAAGGAAAGCCAGCCTCTCCCTGTGGTCTGGGACAGTGGGTGGGGCAGGGGAGAAGAGGAGGGGGCTGACAGGGTGGGTGGGAGCTGCTGGAGAAGACACAGCGTGCCCTCCGTCTCTAGCCTCTGGGCAGGCCCAGAAGGTCCCTTCCCTCTGCCTGCTCTTGTGACTTTTGCCTTGCCAGCCACCATGGCAAGGGCTTACTTCAGAAGAGGTCTGTGTTTGTTTCCCATGGCTGCTGTGACAATACCACAAACTTAGTGGCTTAAAACCACACTCATTACTCTTACATGCACACATAGTTCTTACAGTGCTGGAGGTCAGAAGTCTACCGTGGGTCTCACTGTGCAAAAATCCCGATGTGGACAGGGTCTGTTCCTTCTGGGATCTCCAGGGCAGCATCTGTTCTATGCCTTCTGCAGCTTCCTTGACTGGAGGCCACCCGCATTCCTTGATTTGCGGCCCCTCCCTCCACCTTCCAATCCAGCAACGCAGCATCTCTTGGAGCCTGCTTCCGGGTCGCACCTCCTTCTCGCTCTTCTTCTCCTGCCTCCCTCTCCTACTCAGAAGGCCCCTGTGACTGCACTGGGCCCACATGGCTAATCCAGGCTCATCTCCCGTCTCAAGGTCAGCTGGTTAGCAACCTTAATCCCCCTTTCCCAGGTAAGGTGGCGCATGCACAGGCTTCAGGGATTGGGATGTAGACATCTTTGGAGCTCATGCTTAGCCTGCAGCCACAGCGTTTATAAAGTCAGCTGCATTAGTCAGGGCAGGCACCCCCGGTGCCATAACAGACAGTCCCAGGGTTCACGGTGGATCTTCCTGATTGGGTGACTCAGGATCCCGGATTCTCTTCAAGCCATGGTCTCTGCTTCCTCGGGCCTTCCAGAGTGCCCTGATGTCCCGCCACCAGCGGGCACAGGGAACAGATACAGGAACACCCCTGGATGCTCTCCCGCTGTGGCCTTGAGGTGATGCATGCCATTCCTGCCCACTTCCCACCGGCCTGGACCAGCTCTTGCCCCACCCAGACGTGAAGGGAGCAGAACAGCAGCCACTCCCCAGCAGCACTGTCCCCGGCAGAAGGGGCCGAGCCCTGCCATTCTGCTGGGCAGTTCGTCCACGGTTCCACGATCCCTGAGATGGCACGGGTCGGAGGCTGTCTGCGCGCTGCCCAGGCGCTTCCCAGTTCTGCACGCCCTCCCTGGTTCCTGTGTACTGTGGTTCTGGGGCAGCCCCTGGCTGTCTTTGAGGCTGTCTTTGAAGGCCTGTCTTCAGGTCCCTGCAGCTGCTCTGTAGGACGGGCCGGGAGCTCTCATCTTCGGGGCAGCCCTTTGCAATCAGTGACTGGCAGCTGTGGGGTGGGAAGCCCCTTACTTCTGGAGAGAGGAGCCGCCCACCCTCCAGAGCTCCCCTGGGACAGGGCTGGGGTCCGGCTCTGTCTGAAGTCACCCTTGCATCCTCACACCCGCCCCCAGTCTCCCCGGGAGCCCAGCCTTAGAGATCACGGCATCCTGGTCTCCCTGTCTGCTTCTGAGAAACCCGCCTGAGATAGCACGTGCCCAGGGCCATGGCCTCAGCCCTGTCTGTGCAGACAGCACCTCAGACGCACCCCTCCTGCACTCTGCCTCCACCTTCACTCTCCTCTTTTCCCGGAGGAGAAAGGGGCAGCTGGTTCACCTGGCTCCTCCCAGAAGGTCAAGTTGGGAACACGAAAGAAGGAAGCCAGCAGAGTGCAAGTACAGACAGGCTCATTTCAGAGTGTCGCCTTGGGGTTCATCCCCTCAACCTGCAGCTGAGGATCTCTTGGAGCCTGGGGAGCATCCTTGGGGACCACATTCAGTAGATGGAACCACAGGGCTGTAAGGGTGCGGCCATGTGCGTTGCCTGGAAGGTGAAGGTTTATAGTAGCCTACAGCGACTTCATTTCCACTGTCTCTTGTCTAGCCTTGTGTTGAAATCAGTTATTCGTTGGGAGTGACTAGGCTGTGGATGGCTTTTGGTGTGCGCATGTGGACTCCGTCTCCCCGACTTCAAAACCTGGCTCTGCTCCTTTGGAGCTTCTGCTCTGTGGCACGTAGCCGCCCTGTGCCTCAGCTTCCCCATGTGTAAAACGGGGATGATGGGGTTTCAAGAATCAGATGCTTGCCTGGCACACGGGAATGTGTGAGCTGGGCCTGCCCTGGCAGCGAGAAAGAGCTGGTGACCACCAGAAACCCTGGCCCTGGGACGGCTTTTGTCTCTTTTTTGTTGGGCAAATGGGCTCCCAGCCGGGCTCGGGCCTCCATCGCCAGGAAGGCGGGACCGTGCTTGGGTACTTGGCTCTGGCCTCCAGAAGTCCTTGGCAAGCCTTGCCTGTAGCGGCTCCAGTGCCGAGTGCTTTGACACCAGGCGCTCCCAGAGCTCTGCCCCCACTGCCAAGCGGCAGCTGCTCCGGAGGGCACGGGGGGCTGGATTTGGCTGCGGCTTCTCCAGCTCTGCACAGGAGCCCCCCGCTTCCCTGGCTGTTCTGCACCATGACTGCCTCCTGGCTCCTGTCACCCGCTCTGTCTCAGTCTTTCTTCATAGGTTTCCAGCTGAGCTGGGATCCATAGTCTGTTTCCCTCTCCACGACCAATCTATTTATCTTCTCGGGAACTTCTTGTAATGGTGGGAGTGCAGAGCTTGCAAGTCGGGGCAGGAAGCTTTAGAAGCCCAGGCAGCCTTGAGAGGCTGTTTGCTTGTAAGTGGATCTCTCCCCAGGAGCCTCCTGGAATATTTAGCAGGGACTTTACCCATGCTGGTCTAGAGACCCTCCCGCCCCTCTGCTTCCTGCTCTCCTACCTACTGGGATCTGGTTTCCCTCAGCTGGTTCCCTTTCTAGCATGTGACTCTGTGTGTGTGTCTATGACTGGTTTAGATTTGTGTGAAATAAAAAAGAAAAGAGAATTTAACTTGGGAAGTTGAAAAAACAATAAACCAAGCGTTGAATAAAAGCAGATCTTTATAACTGGCAAAATTGCTGTTAAGAGGGTCTGTTTACCCTAAACTGGAATTTCTTTCCCTTATATAAGTTGGTGATAAAGATTTTAGATGGAAAAGACGAGATTGGCTGAGTAGCAGGAGTGGCTGTTCTGGAGCTCAGGGTGGGGCGTCCCAGGGGCAGTACCAGGGACCCCAGGGACACAGCCATGTCACCAGGCACAGACCGTCTCTGCAGGGGCCACCATGCGTTGGCCCGCCTGACCACCACCCGGCCGTGGCCTCTGCCCACTCACTGTCCTTCTTTCCCCTCGACCGGTCCAAGCTGATAAACAGATGTCGCCGGGGACCTCGGCTGGTCCGTTTGGCACCACTGTGGGTTTACACGGTTTGAAGAGCGCCACCCTTGCCCTCACCCATGACCTTCTAAGTGGGAGCAGACACCACAGGAGAGCTGGGGATGTCTCCTGGCTTGCGACTTCACCACGGCTCCGATCTGACCGAGCTCTGATTGTCTGCCGGCACGGCACGTCCGTCTCTGCCGCTACCATGCCGTGTGTGTGCCTTTGTTCACAAGTGTCCATTGAGCACCGCCTGTGTGCCAAAGACCATGCTGGGCACGGGGGGCACAGCGGGACACACAGCAGACACAACCCCTGCCCCGAGAGCTTTCATTCAACAGGAAGGCAGATAACTCCCAAATGAGCAGATAAAGGAGTGATGCTGGGTGGTGAGAGGGCCATGAAGAAACAGACAGGGGACACAGAGACCTGAGGTCGTGGCTTTAGATAGGTGGCCACAGAGGCCTAAGGAGGTGGCATTTGGCAGAGAGTTCCAGGCCAAGCGAAGAGCATGTGCAAGGGCCCTGAGGCTGCCAGTGCCTGGCATGCTTACCCTCACCATGAAGGCAGGGACCGTGGCTCCCTGTCCTCGTGATCTCTCGAGTGTGTGGCACAGTGCACATAACAGGTGTTCAGTAGACTTTTGTTGAGCGAATGCAAGCTTTTAAGTCAGCTGTTGCTGGGAGACATGACCAGGGGAGGGGAAATGTAAAGAGGAAAAAAGATTCTTTTTTTTCTTTTTTTTTTTAAAATGGAGTTTCACTCTTGTTGCCCAGGCTGGAGTGCAATGGCGCAATCTCGACTCACTGCAACCTCTGCCTCCTGGGTTCAAGCGATTCTCCTGCCTCAGCCTCCCAGGTAGCTGGGATCACAGGCATGCACCACCAAGCCCGGCTAATTATGTATTTTTTATTTTTAGTAGAGACGGGGTTTCTCCATGTTGGTCGGGCTGATCTCTAACTCTCGACCTCAGGTGATCCACCCACCTGAGCCTCCCAAAGTGCTGGCATTACAGGCGTGAGCCACCGGAAATTAAGATTCTTCCAAGCATGGAGTGTGCATATCTTCCCAAATTTCCTGGGTCAAGAGCTGATGTTCCGAGCAGGTTCTTACTGCATTCCAGAAGTTTCATTCTCTCTCCAGGGCCCAGGGTGGAGTCAATCTTCTGGCTTGTCTGGGCAGAACTCTTTGTGCTGGGAGAGTTCTGAAGGCCACTGGAGCATCGGGGGAGAGCCTTGGCTCTCCCGCCGCCTGTTTCACAACTGATTAGATCAACCCTAAAAATGCCTTCTCTGAAAGATACAGCTCCCACCGGGCACGGTGGCTCACACCTGTAATCCCAGCTCTCTGGGAGACTGAGGCAGGAGGATCGCTTGAGCCCAAGAGTTGGAGATCAACCTGGGCAACATAGTGAGACCACATCTCTACAAAAAATTTAAAAATTAGCTGGGCGTGGTGGTGCACACCTGTAGTCCCAGCTACTCAGGAGGCTGAGGCTGGAGGATCGCTTGAGCCCGGGAGTTCGAGGCTGCAGTGAGCCATGCTTGCATCACTGTACTCCAGCCTGAGCGACAGAGTGAGACCCTGTCACTAAAACACTAAACTAAAATTCCATTTGAAATGATGACAAAGCCGGGCGCGGTGGCTCAAGCCTGTAATCCCAGCACTTTGGGAGGCCGAGACGGGCGGACCACGAGGTCAGGAGATTGAGACCATCCTGGCTAACACAGTGAAACCCTGTCTCTACTAAACACAAAAAACTAGCCAGGCGAGGTGGCAGGCGCCTGTAGCCCCAGCTACTCGTGAGGCTGTGGCAGGAGAATGGCGTAAACCTGGGAGGCGGAGCTTGCAGTGAGCTGAGATCCGGCCACTGCACTCCAGCCTGAGTGGCAGAGCGAGACTCCGTCTCAAAA
>NC_045450.1:70063240-70082764 GCF_002776525.5 Piliocolobus tephrosceles
AAAATAAAATTCCAGCAACTGTAGACCACCCTGTTTTCCCTAGGGGGCTTCCCAGACTGATTAGTTTGGGGTCAAGGGTACTTCATGGTCACCCAGGAGTAATGGGTTCTCCTCCCTGGGGCACGGATGGCTCTGGGAGGGCTGCAAGCTCCCTGGGTTGAGCACATGGAGCGGGTCCTGACCAAGCAGCTGCTGCGAGTCGGGTGTTGTGTCTGGGAACAGCACTCTTCCTAGTCATATTATTTCTGTGTTGCTGTAAGAAGTCACCGTGGACTTGGTGGCTTAAACCAAAAGCTTATTTCCTTACAGTTCTGGAGGTCAGAGCCCTGACTCGGGTCTCACAAGGCTAAATTCAAGGTGTGGGCGGGACTGGCTCCTCCTGGAGGCTCTAGAGGAGAATCTGTTCCCTCGTCTTTTCCCACTTCTAGGGGCCGTTTCATCTCCTACATCATTCTAACCTCTTGCTGCTGCCTTTTTTTTGAGACAGGATCTCACTGTATGGCCCAGGCTGGAGTGCAGTGGCACAATCACGGCTCACTGCAACCTTGACCTCGCTGGTCTCAAGCGATCCTCCCACTTCAGCCTGCCAAGGAGCTGGGATTACAGGCATGCGACACCATGCCTGCTTAATTTTTGTATTTTTGTAGAGATGGGGTCTCACTCTGTTGCACAGGCTGCTCTCAAAATCCTGGCTTCAAGCAGCCCTCCCTCTTTGGCTTCCCGAAGTGTTGGGATTACAGGTGTGAGCCTCTACTTGCTCCTGTTCTCACCTCTCCCACCACCCACTCCTGCCTCCCTTACAAGGACCCTGGACAGTCCAGGATACTCTCCCCATCTCAAGATTCATACTCATGTCTGCAAAGTCCCTTCTGCCAGAGAAGGTGACACTTTTATAGACGCTGGGGATTAGATGTGGACGTCTTTTGGGGCTGTTATGCAACCTGACACACTCTCCCTGGCTGGGCTGAGCTGGCTGAGCCTTTGGGGCGTGGTGTCCATGCTCACGATTAGTCATTTATTGAGCGCTGAATGTGTGCCAGGCACAGTTGTAGGTGCTTTGCTGGGACTGGTCCCTCAGCCCCACGGTCATTCTGCAGGGGCAGACTGGGCCCCACGGCCTGGTTCAGCCCCAGGGGCTCATTCTGCGTCATCCCGGGTCAGTCCCCTCCTCGGGAACACGGGGCTGATGATGGAGCCCCCTTGAGAGGGTGGCCTCAGTTAGTAACTCCCGAGTTTAAAGCTGGGAGGGCAACCCTCCAGGTAGTCCCTGCGCCATCCTCGCAGGACAGGGGCTGGATCCTGATTGGACCCAGGAGGTTCTGGGTGCAGTTTAGCGTTTTCCCAGGAGGTGGCGCAGTGAAACCCTGGATGCACGGCCAAAACCAAACCCTGGGGCTGCCTCCACCCTGTCCCTGGGCACTGGGAAGGGCACTCACCCTAGAGACCCAGCCAGGCTCTGCTCCTCCCCTGGCCTCTGAGCAACGCACCCCAGGAGATGGCCAACCGACCCCACCTTCCAGTGCACTGGGCATCCCTCTGCCCCTGCCTGCCCCTAAAGCAGCTAAGCCATGGTGCTCACCTCTGGTCACTGCCCAACCCATCTATCCCCAAATACACTAAGACGGGCTCTCACAAGATGTAGAGAACACAGCACGGGGCAACCCAGGAGGGCTCCAGGGAGGAGGCAGCACTGCTTGAACTGGGCACCCAGACCCGAGTAGGGCAAAGGAAGCCCCCCAGGGGAGAAGCACCTGAAGGTGGATACAGCAATGATGGTGGGCTTCCTCCTTTCCCCTCCGTCTTCTCTGCCCTCCCTCCTTCTCTCCCTCCCTCCCATGGGGACGGCTGCTTCTGCGTGGAGTGAGTTCCTAGGCCACCACCCAGGGCTGGGCACTGCGGGAGGCCTGGAGTGGGAACTCAGGATGTGCTGCTGGAGAACTCTGCGAGCCCATGGGTGTGACCTGGGCGGGATATCACTCTGTGTGACCCCCTTTGGGAACTGGGTTTTCTCTGCTTTCCATGGAGTTGACAGGGAAGCCAGGAAGTGGCCGCCGCAGCTCCCAGCTCCCGCTACCCTCTGAGCTGGCCTGGCTCCTGTGTACAGCTTGCAGCGGCCTCTGCCAGGGTGGGGCGGAGGCTGGGAGGGCAGGAGGAGGGCCTGCGCCCGGCGGCGGCTGGCTGCGGCGTGCGCCCTTGCGCTCTTCTCCCGAGTTTGCGCCCCGCACGGAGCTGTGGGCCTGGGCCCGGAGGGAGCTGGAGGCGTCCTCTTCTCCTCCCGCCTCGCTGCTCCGCCCCCCTCGTTCCTTCCCCAGGCCAAGGGGAGCTGACTGATGACCGAGGCCACCGCTGCTCCTCGGGCTGCCCGGCCAGGGCAGGGGGGCCGGGGGCTGAGCCAGGCAGTGCTCATGGACCAGAAGAGCCCCAAGTGGAAAGTGCTCCTTCCGGGTGAGTCCCCAGGGATGGCCCCACCCAGCGCCGTGGAGGAGCCGGGTGCAGGTCTTCGGACAGTGCCCAGACTTCCAGGACAGAAGACTGAGATAGGAAGGAGGGACAGAGGGCCGAGCTGTGGCTCGGTGAAGGTGTGTGTCCTGGCTGCAGGGGCTGCGTGGGTGCAGATGTGGAGCGTGAGTGCTGGACCATGGGACAGTGACCCCAGGGACAGGCGTAATGGCCCCAGTCTGAGCCCCCGTGCCCAGGCGCAGGTGTTAGGATTCTAAGGGGGCGTGGCAGGGCCTTGGGGCCACAGCTGACAGCCCTTTGGGCACTCCCTGGGCACGTCCCAGCTGCCCCTCCTGCTGGTACTCCCATTGTACTGTGCACAGACCCTTACTGGGCACAGACTGGCACAGAGCCTGGCACCAGACCCCTGAGGGTGAGCTCAGGGTGCCTCCCATCCTCCCAGCACTGGGCCCCTGGGTACTAGGTGGCCCTCTGAGGTCACTGAATCCCACCCTCCTTTCCCGTGGAGGGGGAAACTGAGGCTGCTCAGCAGCCCTAGACAGTGCCAGGTTTAGAACCTGAATGACCCTCTCCCAAGCTACCTGCTGCTTCTGGAAGTGAGAGGAAAAGGGCAAGAGGGGCTGGGAGAGGAGCCAGGCAGACCTGGCTGCAGGAATGGGCAGAGAAGGAGAGGAAGCGTGCAGAGGGGGCTCTGCCTCTGCGGAGATTCCAGGAGGGCACAGGTGTGTATAGCACAGGTGACACCAAAGCCCTGGTGCTCCTAGTTCCCTTACCAGGTGGGGTACAAGGGGCTTCTCACCTTCTCTTCTCTCCACGCTTCTTCCATCATGGCTGGTTTCACAGATAGCGCGGGACTGTGGTCCGGACCTTCCACTCCCTGGCTTGGGCCGTGGAAGATGGATTTGATTTCATTAAGAAGGAACCCCTGGCAGGCATGGTGGCTCATGCCTATGAGGCCAAGGTGGGCAGATCACTTGAGCCCAGGAGTTTCAGACCAGCCTGGGCAACATGGCAAAACCCCATCTCTAAAAAAAAAAAAAAGAAATAGAAACCATTAGCTGAGTATGGTGGCTCATGCCTGTGGTCCCAGCTACCCAGGAGGCTGAGGTGGGAGGATCACCTTAGCCTGGGAGGTTGAGGCTGCAGTGAGCCGAGATCATGCAAACTGCACTCCAACCTGGGTGACAGTGAAACTCTGGACTCTGTCTCAAAAAAAAAAAAAAAAAAAAAAGGAACACACTACCAAGTGGCAAAGTGGCAAGCACACATTAGCAAGTAATGTACACCCCATGCCTTTCTGCACGTGGGCTGGCTGCGAGGTAGTGAGCTCCCCATCCCTGACTGTATTCAAACAGGATCGTGCAACCCATCAGGGAGTCTTTGGAGGTCAGAAGAGACCATATTCCTTCTGGGTCTTAGATTCCAGATCCCAATTCCTCCATGTGCCTCATCTGTACTGTAATGAGGACCCTAGCACTGGGATTTAGTGAGCACTTACTGTATACCAAGGTTCTTCACCACCCTCGGTGGGCACCAGTCCACCAAAGCCTCACCATACCCTGGGAGGTGGGCAGGCTCCTCCCCGTTGTTCCAGATGAGAAGGCTGAGGAGGAGGGGACAAGTGACCGCCAGTCAGCTGAGTCACAGAGCTGGGTTGCAAAGCCAGGCCATGTGGCACAGAGCTTTCATCCCGACCTCAGTTACAGGAAGTTCACCCATTAGGAAAATGTTCTCTAAATTGTGAGACGTGCAGAAGTTCTCCAGAATCACCCGCATGGCTTTGACTAGGAGGGCAGTGGGCTGTGGCCTTCTAGGCCCAGGTCCTCTGCCGGGACAGGCAGGTGTCAACAACAGCAACAGCCTCTGTGGCCATGGGAGGCCAGCTCCTCGTCCACCAGGCTGGGTGCCAGGTGCCCGGTAGCAGTCCCAGCTGCCTCGAGGTGCGCTGGGATCCTCCACTCGCGCGCGCTCTCCCTCCACCCCTTTGTCTCAAATAGCCAGGCTGTTGGGGTGCCTTCTCTGATGTCTTCTATCATGGGCTGTTTGTTTGGGTGTCTCTGGTGTCTTCTCTTGTCAAACAAAACAGACAAAAAATGGAAATAAAGCAAGGGAGGGAAGAGCAGAGGAGGGGAGGGGACGAGAACCCCTCCCCATCCACTGCTTTCCAGCTCAGCCTGTCTCCCTGTTTGTGAAGTGGGGATGCTGCGGCAGCTGCCTCCCGGGGCGCCTGGGAGGATGGGCTGGGGCACTATGGATAGCAGGGACTCAGTGACCGCATCACTACTGCATGTCCTCTTAGTCCGGAGTGAGTGTCTGGGAGGGCCACAGGTGTGCTGGCTGCAGCCTGGAAGAGTCCGCTCAGAGCAGGTGCTCCAGGGAGGTCCTGGAGTGAACAGGTGGGTGGCATGTAGGCGGAGGGACGAAAGTGTGAATGAATGAGTGCTGGCCGCCCTTTCCTCCCAGCAGCCCTGGGGACCCTGGATCCTCGAGTCTGCCCAGGGCAGGGTGATTGTGCTCCTGCCCCACGGTGCCCCATGGTTACCACCGCCTTGGCAGGGCCAGTCTCTGTGTCTCCTGCATGAGTGACAGGCTCCAGGCACCCTCCTGGCCTCCCTCCCCACTCCCCCCCGGCACTGTCAGGTCAAGTCAGTGGCGCCTCACCCATCGCCCCACAGTGTGTGCATGTGTGTATGTGCATGGTTGTCCACGGCTGTCATGTTCACATGAATCTGTGTACCTGTGTGTGTCTGTGTGCACATGTGGTTCTCAGTGTGTGTGTGGTGCTGTGTTGGTATGCACGTGTTGCCCTCAATGTGTACTGTGTCAGTGTGCATGTGTGTGATCGCGTGTGGCCCTCGGCGTGCAGTGTGTCAGTGTGCATGTGTGTGGTCGTGTGTGGCCCTCGGCGTGCAGTGTGTGTCAGTGTGCATGTGTGTGGTTGTGTGTGGCCCTCAGTATGTAGTGTGTCAGTGTGCATGTGTGTGGTCGCGTGTGGCCCTCAGTATGTAGTGTGTCAGTGTGCATGTCTGTGTCTGCGTCCATCTGCATTATTGTGTGCACGTGTATGATTCTGTGTGTGGGTGTGTGTGGCTCTCAGTGTGTAATATGTATCAGTGTGTGCGTGTGTGTTTGTGTGTGCGTGCTCACGCACAGGTAGCTCCCAGTGTGTTCTGTGGGGTGATGTACAGGTCTCAGGGCATGTGGCTGCCATGGCCAGGCTGAGGGCAGTAGCGTGGAGACAATAGCTTTGGCAGCCAGCCAGGCGCATGACCCTGGAGGGAGTGGAGGGTGGATAGGCCCGGTGGACGCGTTTGAACCTCTGGTTTGGCGAGGGCTGTGGAGGAGGGGAGGCACCCAGGCGGTTTCAGGACCCTCGCCAACCTCTTCTTGGGCCACCTTCTGCCTCACTGAGGCCAGACAGCCCTCATCCTCTGTGGGGTGAAGACAGATGAGGGACAAGGACAATCCTCTCGTCACTCCTCCTGGCGATGGTGACACTGTGCCTTCCCTGTGGGGCCGAGGCCGTCCCAGGCACCCTTTTGCCCCCGAGTGTCACGGTGGAAAACGGGGCTGTGGCCCCAGCGTTCTGGGTTTCGATCCTGGTACCGCCACTCGCTGCTGTGTGACCTGGATGAGCCACCTAACCTCTCTGCACCGCTGCCGGCCATTAAGGGGAGTCAATAGCCACTCACTGGCTGAGACTGTGGGGATAGAGTGAGTTGGGGTTCGAGGCCCTCAGGACACCCAGCTCAGGCTGTGCGAGCTGCCAGCACCCTGCCTGTCACTGTCACTCTTGTCATTGCTAATCCCCTTGCCTGGGAGCTTCTGGATCCCAGTGTCACCTCCCAGGCCCCAGCTGCCTTTTCTGGCCACCCAGAGCCCATGCCTTGGCCCTCCCACTTCCCCCAGGTGGGGAGCAATGCAGGAGTCTCAGGTCTCAGGTGAGCAGGACCTCAGCCATGAGGGAGGTTCCCGCCTCATCCTCACCAGGCCCAGGGTGCCCATTAAGGTGAGACCCAGTCCAGCCCCCATATTTAGGAAGCAACGGGTGTCACAAAGAGCCTGGGCGGCGCCAGCGCTGCTGGTGTGTGGGGCAGCCGGATGCCAGGACCCTGAGAACCCCAGGCCTGCCTGGGGCCATGCAGGGCTTAACTGGTGGGTTTGCTGGTGTTCGACCAGGTATAGGGGTGGCTGAGGTGGAGACTGGAGTTTGGACACCTCTGACTCTGTCGTCTCTCGCCGGGCACCTCCCAGGCAGCAGCTAGAGCGCCATGAGCCCAGGCTAGGCCAGCACAGGCAAGGGAACCGCACAGGCCTGCCCGTCCCTCCTGGGGGCAGGTCCACAGCCGCACTGCCCACCTCCAGTACCCTGGCTCCTGTGAATCTCTCCCCTTCACCAAGTGGGACACAGGAACATTTATTAAGTGCCTACTGCATGCCAGCTCTCGTGCGCATGTCAGCTCCACTATTCGCCCCATTTTATAGGTGAAGAAACTGAGGCCCAGAGAGGTGTGAGGTTTGCCCCAGGTGTGTCGGGAGCGTGGCTCCAGCCTGCAGTTCTGCAGCTGGAATTCCCACAGGGAACCAGACCCCACACTCCGAGCTGGCCTCCCTCCTGCTATGTGGATTTCTCTTGGGCCTGAGCAACTGCCCCCAACCCTCAGGGTCCCCACCCCCCACAAAGAAGGTGCAAACTCCAGGCTTCTCTCTTTTCATCCCCAGCCCAGAACATGGTGAGATGGCCCGCAGAGAGGCACAGGAACCGGACCCCGCAGGCACATCTGAGCGTCAGTTTCTGTCTCCGGGAAATGGGGATGATGGAGCTCGACCTCGGTTAGGCCTGGGGAGGAGCCTGGGTTCCTGGCACAGTGTCCCTGTCCGTTAGGATTACCGCAGCGGTTGGGACCCTGCCCTTCTGCTCCCGGCCCTTTGGGGCTGGACTGGGGTGAGTTCGGTGGCTGTGCGGGCCGGTCTGGCCGCCTCCTGGCTCCTTGATGGCAGATTTGGGCACAGACAGAGCCTGTGGCCGGGTGGTGTGGGCAGAGTGGGATGAGGGCTCTGCCCTCCCTGCCTGCCTGCTGGGCTTGTGGTCCTGGCTGGGGACACAGGAACACAGCCCTGGCTCTGTTCTTGAAGTCGTGGGAGGCAGGCCGTCACCGCAGCGGCTGGGAGCTGGAGGTGAGCCCAGAGGGAGAGAAGACGCCGTGTCTGTGCCCTCAGCCTTCAGCACAGTCCCTGCCAAGCCACAGGTGCCTCTGCTACACAGAGGGCGAGAGGGGCTCCGCTGGGCAGAGAGCAGGGGGCTGGGGCTGGTAGATGGAGGTGGGGGCTGTGAAGGGGAGGACAGGACAGCAAGGATTGCTGGGAAAAGAGACTGTGTCCGTGGTGCCATAGGCCTCTCTGCACACCCCTCCCCACACCGCACAGATGGCCCCACGTTACCCCACGGCTCCTCCTGTTGTGCAGGTTGCACACTGCGCAGTCGCGGCGGCCGTGTGGCTGGAGTTGTCCAGTGTGAGTGACCCAGCCCTGCCTCCCACCTTCACCGACCACGTGTTGATTTTTGGTTCTGGAATTCTGATCACCTTTTTTTTAATTGCAAGTCTGGAATGTTGACAGGATTGACGTGTGTGCACGGTTGTGGATGACGGGGTACCCCTGGTAGGCCGCACGTGGTGTGAGGATTTGGGGGCTGCAGGAAGCCGTTTCTGTCCTCAGGGGACAGGACATCTCTCTGTACGTCTCTCTGGGTGTCTCACGCATCCCACTGTCCACAGGCCTCTGTGCAGTGTGTGAATTGCAGGGTGCCATGCTGCACAGCCCCCAGTGGTTCGGCTCTGGCCTGTTCTCCCTCTTGGCTCCTGGCCCTCCTTGCCAAGAAATAAAATTTTTAACTCAAGGACTCCGTTTTGGGCTGCTGGTTCCCTCAGATCCCTGGGGAAAGAGACGTCAATGGAAACCTCTCCTAACTATGTGACCTTGGGCAGGTTACCTGCCCTCTCTGTGCCTTAGCTGTCTATCTGAACGAAGGAGGGACTGATAGAATATGTGGTAGGGCTGGAGGCAGTTAAATGAGATGATGATGGGAGCACTGTGAGAAGGAACAGTAAGCAAGCGTGAGCAGCGGTTCTTACCCCACGTGCCCTGGGCAGAAGCCACTGCTTCCGCTTTCCTGTGACACCTGGAGGTCCTGCAGGCAGGGGGCCGGGGCTGCCCTCTGTTGTCCCCGGGGTTGGCCGGCACCAGGCCTAGCCCAGGATGAGCCCTGGTGTTGTAAACACGGGCAGGTTTGCAACAGGAGGCTCCCTGGGGGCGGCCTGCCAGATGGCCTGGCGTCCACACATACAGGAGCTGGGGGGAGGGCATGGGCCCCCAACCCTCGTCCACACCAGCCTCCACCTCCTGGTACAGGGGAAACCACAGGGCCCGGCTGCCCCCCAGCCGCTCCTTGGGCAGCCGCTCAGCCTTATCTTGGCCTTCTGCAGACAGCCCTGTCTCCAGGAAGGGCTCTATCGGCTCCGTCATCTGCACCCTGGGCTTGGGAACACGTGGTCAAGTGGATTTCCCTGGGAATGGCAGCCGTGTCTGCTGGAGACAGACCCCACCCCCAGCCCCCACCACTACCCGGTGCCAGGGTTCGGGACAGGGCTCCCTCCTCCGTGGCGGGCTCTGGGTGGGTTGGGAAAGGCCAAGCTTCTAGACTCCCCTCTGGGACTCCATGATGTTCAGGTCCCGCCAGCCCCTCCCTCAGCTGGGACGGTGTCCTCCATGTGGCTGCCTGCCCATCCATTCCAGGCCGGGCGGCTTGGGGCAGCCTCCTGTGGGCAGAGTCCCTTCCGTGTGCCAGGAGGCAGTCAGGGGTCCCCGCCTGCCCCTGGCAGTGTGGGCGTGTGCGGGAGGGTGGAGGCGGGAAGCCTTTCACTTAGGAGCTGAGACCCATGGGAAGCCTGCTCAGCCTTCCTGACTCCCCCCAGGGCCAAAGAGACCCCAGGCTCTCCCTCTTTATAATCAGCACCACGACAGCGCCCACGTGCGGTGCTCCCCAGGCAGGGCGGCCCTGCTTGGCGCACTTTGCACTGATTCATTTTTTGAATCTCCCACGGCTCTCATGAGGCAGGCACAGTTGCTGACCCATCTTAGAGACCAGGAGACTGAGGCCCAGGCGAACCTTTGTCCCCTGCAGCCCTGTGCCTGCCCCGAGTCTCTGGGCAATGCCAGACAGGCAACTTGGGGATGGAAAGTGGCTGCCAGTCCCCTTCCCCGCTTCGTCCCCGGCCGTCTGGCTACCCCCGTGCCGCTCTGCGGTCTCTTCCCGGGGCTCTGCCGTTGCTCCCTCTCCTCCACTTGAGAACTTCCCTGAACCAGTACTGAGAGTGGCCAAACTGGATGCTCCTCAACTCTTGCAAACACCAGAGGACTTGAGCATTAAAGTGTCCAGGTTCATGTTCAGATCCCGGCTCTGGCTCTCACTGGCCGGACAGTCTTGGGCAAAGCCATCTACCACCTGCACCATGCCCAGAGCCATGCACCTCTCCCAAGAGAGCCGCTGTGACTCTCCCCAGCGAGCCGCTGTGACTCTCCCCAGAGAGCCGCTGTGACTCTCCCCAGAGAGCCGCTGTGACTCCCCAGCGAGCCGCTGTGACTCTCCGCAGAGAGCCGCTGTGACTCCCCAGCGAGCCGCTGTGACTCTCCGCAGAGAGCTGCCATCTCCCTGGACCCTCCTCAGACAGCTGCTATCTCCCTGGACTCTCCCCAGAGAGCCACTATCTCCCTGGGCTTCCCGTCCCGGCCCGCGTCTTCCGTGATGGCCGCCCCTCCCCGGGCCTCAGCACCCTCCTCCCTGGGCCTCCTCAGCACACAGTGCCGTCTGGTAGAGGGAGTGTATTGCACCAATCAACTCCACTCCTGGTCTGGTGTCCACACTAGCTGAGCCAACTTCCAGATAGCCAGAGTTTCCATCCGTTTTGCTCCTCTCCATTCCCCCAGTACCTAGAATGGTGCCTGGCCCCATGCAGCGGCCCTCGGGAAAGCCTTGTCGCATGTAGGAGGGAGGACACGGAGTGGTCTTTTCCACCTCTTCTCCCGCAGACCCCTCCCTGCTCCTGAGAAGATTCGAGGTCTCCCTGGAACATAGTAGGTGCTTCCACATATTGGTTCCTTCCTCACCCCATGGTGAGCATGGCTCAGGTCTCGTGGGACCTCTGGGTTCTCATGGACCATCTGAGGTCTTACTTAGAAGCAGCAACCCAGCTCCTGGGGGACATTTTCCTGCAGCCCCTCCCTCCATTGCAAGTCAGATGGCTGGGCCTGGACCCTGCTCCCTGCCAGGCCACTGTAGGGGCACCAGGAGTCCCAGAGTCCCCTCAGCCCTGAATGTGTACTTCCTTTGCTACGGGATCCCGGGCCCTGCCAGAGCCCAGCGGCCATGGCCTAGGGGTCAAGGGAAGCAGATGGCTGTGCTCCTCCGCCAGCTCCTGCTCCCTGGTCCAAGATCACCAAAGAGAAGACCTTTGCTGGTTCTAAGATGTAGCCATTAGCCGGCCCCTTGGCCCACCTATCCATGCCAGGCTGCCCCAGGCAGATCCCCAGACATCTACCAAGACCCCAACCCTGTCCTGCCAAGCATGGTGGCCAAAGGGGCTTTAATTTCCAAATCCAAGGACAGAACAGCAGGTGTTTGGCCTTAGGAAGCCCAAGCGTTGCCATTTCTAGAACATTCTGATGGGTTATAAGGGCCATACCTCACTAATTTGAACCTGGACATTCACCATAGCTGTGAACAGCTGTGATCCTTTGTACTCAGGGATCATCAAGTCCAGCTGGGCAGGCAGGGCTCTTATACCCCAAGGATTAGGGCATGTGGCTGAGGCAGTCTGGGAGGGCTCCCTAGAGGAGGAGAGGCGGAGGCTGTGACTTGAAGGATTCCAAGATGCAAAGGAGAGTGGTTGAGGTCTTCTTGGAGACAGAGGGAGACAAGTCCAAGAGGGGAGGAGGTGGCACTCGAGGGCCTCATCTAAATTGTGGCCACGCTGAAACCACCCTCTAAATCCTCGCTGAGCCCCTGGCCAACCCTGCTGTTCTGCAGGTGATGAATCTGGAGCGTAGGGAACCATTTGGTCAAACAGGATAGAAGCAGGGGTGAGGCGAGGTGGGAGGACACCCTCCCCGCTGCCACCCTGGTGCTCCCAGCCCCCGACACTGCCCTCTGTGGGAGGCCTCCCATCTCTCATGGTTCAGGTTTAGTGTGGCGTCTCAGAGATTTGATCTGTGCTCTGCATTAGACGATAGCTGTTTGAAATCTTGACATAAACAAGGTTAACAAATTGGCTCCATTTGGCGTGGCCCCGGACCTAATTAGATCTAATTAATACTCACTGGGGGTCC
Organism: Piliocolobus tephrosceles; assembly: GCF_002776525.5. Lineage (NCBI taxonomy): Eukaryota > Metazoa > Chordata > Mammalia > Primates > Cercopithecidae > Piliocolobus > Piliocolobus tephrosceles. Next base: position 70,075,085 of record NC_045450.1, read on the forward strand.
TGCATCAAGCCCCAATCCATCATCCAGCCTCGCAAACAGCCCTCCGCTGCTCCTGCAGCTGAAAGGAGTGTCGCCCTGCCAAGCTAGGAGACCGTCTTTCTCCCTGGTCTTCGCATTTTATTTGGGGACCTGTGGATTTCCAGTGGGCGTGGGAACCCGGTGAGCTCTGGTAAAGTCTTTGCAATGCATGTTACTTTAATTTTTTAAAGTTGAGGTAAAATTCACATAACACAAAACTAACTGGAAGCAAACAATTCAGTGGCATTTAGTACCTTCACAATGCTGCGCGAACAGCACCTCCGTCCAGTGCAAAACCATTTCCTCACCCTAAAAGGAAATCCCAGACGCATTAGTTCTGCCATTCCTCACTCCCCCACCTTCCTTTCCAGCCCCTGGCAACCATCGATCTACTTTCTGTTTTGATACATCTGCCTACTCTGGACAGTTCACAGAAATGGAATCGTTTGTGTTTGTAGCCTTTTGTGTCTCGCTCCTTTCACTCAGTGTGGTGTCTTCCAGGTTCATCCACGTTGCAGCCTGAATCAAAGCTTCATCCCTTTTTATGGCCGAATAATATTTCACTGTGTGGATAGATGCCATGTTATGTATTTGTCCTTCTGTTGGTGACACTTGGGCTGTCCCCAGTTTCGGCTATGGTGAAGAATGCTGCTGGGAACATGAGGTGCAAATGGGTCCTTGAACACCTGTTTTCCGTTCCTCTGGGTATAGACCCCCACGGAGGGGATCTGAAAGGCCACCGTATTCTTTTCATTTTGTTTAACAAACACATATGTAGCTCTTGCTGGGTGCCAATTTAATATTCATACATCACTAAGAGGAAGGTACTGTTATCTCCATTTTACAGATGAGCAAACTAAGGCTATTTGGGTTTGACAGGCAGGATTTGAACCAGACAGCCAGACGCTGCTGGCTTTCACTAGTCAGTGCAGTAATTTGGCATCGAGACCACCAGCTCTGAGTGACCCTTGGGAACCACTTCTCAGGGTTACAGGGCCTGGGAGGCCTCCTTTGTGCAAACCATCCCTCAAGAGGCTGTTGGGTGACCCTGAGGCCGGTGTATCTGTTCACAGAGAAATGTCACTGCAAAGCAAGCTGGAGGGGGAGCCTCTCCCTGTCAGGGTCCCCTGCCTGACACCCGCCTGGGGGCATCTCACCAGCTGGGGCCAGGCTCCCAGGCCTGCTCACGGAGTGCCTGAGGAAGTCTGGTCCCAGGCCCAGGAGTAAATAACAGGCATGCAGGCTGTCAGCCAAGCCGGCTCTCAGGTCTCCTGGAGCTCCACAGAGCCCCAGCTTTCTGCTGATCTGATCTCCTGTGGTCTCTTGGCTCCCCCGCTGTGATCAATCATGCAGCCCTGGGCTGGCCGGGCAGCCACCCCCACACAATGTGGTTATCTCCTGGCCACACATCGCTGCTGGGGCCCGGGGCTCACACAGGCGGCCCTCGATAGCTCGTCTCCCCTGCCTGATCTCCTGCCCTGGTCATTCTCCAGCCCATCCTTATCTCTGTGTCTGGGCCCTTCCTTTATTTGCAAACCCTGACTGTGGTGAGGGCAGGGACGGCCCCCTTGTCATCGCCAGACCCTCTGGGACGGGATTGGCTTCCCACACGAGGCTAATCAGGTCCACAGGCCCTGGACGAGGGCTCCTCTGTTTCAGAGACCACACGGTGACCCGCGGCCCCTGAGATGTGCAGAACTGGGTAAAATCACTCCCAGTCACACAGCTGGGAGGGGCCCGGGGAAGATGGACATGGCCCCTCACTTTCCCGATGCGACAGCAGAGCCCTTGAAAGCGGGGGGTACCCACCTGTGCCCAGGCTGGAAGCCCACGCCCAGGGATGCTGGGTGAGATGGGAGGGACAGAATGGGGAGCAGGGAAGCAGATTCCGAGTCAAAGCACTGCCAGATAACAGCAGAAGCCCCAGGCCATCGGGAGCATGGCACCTGACACGGGCACACACACACAGCCATGTGCACACTCAAGCACGTGCACACACGTGCACACACACCCATCCATGCACACACAACACATGTACACACACTCTTGCACACACACGCACACGTGCATGCACAACACACATGCATACACACCATGCACACACGCACACTCATGCATACACATGCACACACAACACATGCGCTCACACATGCACACTCACACACGTGCAACCTGTGCACACATGGTTGCACCCACACATGCACACACGTGCACTCACACACGTGTGTACTCACAGTCTTAATGCACAGACATGCCTATGCACCCACACACAGCTCTTGACACAAACACCATAACACACACGTATACAGTAGAACCTGCGTACACAGTGCACATTTGCGCACACACATCCACACACAGCCCTCTGTACATAAACACACACATTCACATGCACACGCAGCCTGTCACACACTTGAGCATACACACAGCTCCCAGCACACATGCATGTGCAAACGTGAACACAGTCCTCAGCACACATACACTGTAGTACACACTTACATGCAGTAGACAGCTGCATACACACAGCACACATATGCTTACACACATGCAGACACGCATACACAGCCTCTGTACATAGATACATACACATTCGCATGTACACACAGTCTGTCACACATTTGAACATACACACAGAGCTCCCAGCACACCTGCATCTCTCTCTGTCTCTCTCTGACACTCATACTCCTCCTCCTCCAGGCCAGCCTGAGTGACTGAATTTCCTCAGAAGCCAACCACATGGACTCTTCCTGCCTCCCTCTAATTGCCTCATGGGTGTCTGTCCGCTTGGGGAGGGGAGCAGAGGCCAGGAGGAGAGAGTGGCTGGCTCGTGAGGGTGGCTGACCCTGGCAGGGGTCAGAGGGGCCTACCATTGAAGGGGCCCCATGAAGGCAGGAAGTCATCCGGCCGAGGGTGGGAGGACCACACAGCCCTCTTCCCTGTAGAGCTTGGGGTCAGAGTGGACCACTGGCCTCTGGGCCAGTGGCATGGGGTCCACAGGATCGTGTCCTTGGCCCAGAAGTTGCTGTCCTCAATCCTGGGCTGTCCTCACAGGGCTTGGCCGCCGCCCCTGACTGCTTCAGGTCCTCTTGGGCTTTCCCTCCAGAATCCAGTTCAGGCCAATGATCACGTCCACATGGGCAGAGCTTCCTTTCTCCAGGCTGCTCCACAGAGCACCTCTCCCTCCACCCTCGGGCCTTGCTATGTACAGTCCATGACACTCCCCTCGCAGCGGGGCACAGACTCAGAGGAGGAGAAGGAGGTGCTATTGTGAACACGGGCAGGGACTGCCTGGCCCAGGCTTCCTGATGGGGGCCCCAGAGACCCTCTCCGGGAGGAGCGGGAAACAGACACGTGCCTTGCTCTCTGTGGATGTGGCCGGGAAACAGATACGTGCCTCGCTCTCTGTGGATGTGGCCGGGTGGCGAGCGGCCCGTCCTGGGAGGGCTGGAGAACCTCCCCCTTGCCCGTGGCATGGCAGATGGGACAAGGGTTCCAGCTTCCTTCCACCTCTGCTGTTTACTGGCTGTGTGACCTCAGACCATTCTCTCAACCTCTCTGAGCTTTCATTTCCTCATCTATACATGGGACCAAGGACAGCGCCAATCCCAGACCTCACCAAATGTGTCAGAGGGTCCTGCGGTGTGTGCAGCACCAGGACTGTACACGTGGTGCCGACTGTCGTGGTGAGGGAGGTTTCCTTGCCCCGGGCCTCACTTTCCCTTCTCCTGCAAGCTGGGACCTGTGCAGGCGGTGGCTCAGCCCACAGAAGGGCTGGGAACTCACGGCCAGGCGTGTGGGTGGATTGTTCTGGATGCCTCCTAGCCCTACTCTTCAGAGACCTTGATGAGCTCCAGCTAATGAAGTCCAGGCTCTCCGGAGGGGACAAGGCATTGATGGAGGCGTGGAGGGCTGGAAACAGTTCCTCCAGTGCCAGGATCCAGGAGGGGCCACTCACGGAGCAGGCATGTCCGAGTCTTGCTGGGCTTTTCTGCACCCTGGGGGCCCTCAGGCAAGCAGCCAGGCGAGTAGGAGATCTGGCCTTCCATCCGGCCTGCCGCAGACCCAGCAGGTTAGCATGCTGGGCACCCCTGCCCTGCCTGCCCTGGCCTCGGCTCGGCTGGGCCAGATGCTTTCAGAAACGCTTCCCATCATAAAAGTCTCACCGGCTCCGTCACCTGCCCCGGGCCCTGTTGCTCTGCCAGTCGGGAGACAAGTCTGTTCTCGCCAAGGAAGCCCTTTGTGCCACTCTGGGCCCAGCCACATGGGGCTTGGGATGGGTGCCTGGGGCAGGGCACCCTCAGCAGGTGTTTTGTGGGGGAGCCTCCAGCCTGTGGCTGCTTGTCCAGGGCAGGAGGCTGGGAGGAGACGGGGAGTGACGTCGGCTGTGCGTCTCTGGCCCAGGTGTGGGCAGGGCTCCTCTCAATTGCCCCTTGCCCCTGACGCCATCTGTGTGTGAGGCCAGGGCTCCCAGAAGAGCATGGTATGGCCCCACTATTGGAGTCGCCATGCAGAGGGGGAGACAGACGCCTGGACAGAGACTCACAGCCACACAGAGTCTGGGCTGTGTGGGAAATGCTTGCCTCCCACCACGGCCCATGGCACACAGCTCCTCCTCGGGGTCCCTGGGGAGCAGGGCAGGAGGCCAAGCGGAGGCTGTGGCTGAGGTGGACCCCTGGTGGAGGAGGGGTGTCCGCCGCCTCCGCACCCAGCAGGTTCCACGGCCCCCAGGGCCGGCGCCTGGCTGCTGACAGATGGTAATGAGACCCGGGGAGTCTGACGAAGTTCATTTTTCACCTGCACGTGTTTTCGCCTCCCCGCTCTCGAGAGGCAGCCGGCCATCCATCCTGGAACCCTTCGGAGGCCTCGGCAGTAATGGGGTCATAGATCACTCCCTGGTGGAGACAGAGCTGGACAGGGGAGGGGAGCCATTAAGAATGACCGCGGGTGACCCCCGGGCCAGGACGGCTCCAGTTCCAGCTCCAGACGGGGCCTGCACAGCCCTGAACCTGGGTGTGGGCTAGATAGGGGCATGGGTTGTTTTCAGGGCTGGCTCAAGCCCCGTTGGAGAGAGGTGGGCAGGGGGCGACCCCCATTCCCCGAGGATACACCCAGGGTGGGTGTCACTCTGCGGGGCTGTCTGGGCCTCCCATGGCCGTGGGACAGTGGCTCTTTTGGTCAAGGCCTCTCTGCGACAGCTCAGGGTTGAGGGGACACTGGCTCAGAGACTACCACCCCCTCCCACCCTGTTTATACATGGTGGTTCACCCTGTTTGTACATGGTGGTTCAGGTGGGACCCTCCCACGCCCTTCCCCCATTCGGGCTCAGCAGTGCGACCAGCAGAACTGAACAAGGCCCTGACACTGTGGCAGGCGCCTGGCCCGACGCGTCCTGCCTGTGTGTCTGACACCAGGATGGACGGCCGACTCTAGGTGGGGAGCTGGATGCTGCCTGGGTCAAACCTGGCCACGCCATCTCACTGTGCAAATGAGTAAGTCTCTTGCCCCATCTTACCTCAGTTTACCCCATAGGCAAAATGAGATAATAATAATAACAACGATATGACCTAATGCACGGGGGTTTGAGATGATAGGGTGAGCTGTCACCATGACAGGCTATGTCTGGCAGCTTGGGCACCTAGTGCCACAGAAGCGGTATCTGTGGCTATTGTCATCCTTCTCATCATCATTGTCATAGTGGTGGCTCAGAGCATGGCTTCTGGTCCCAGCTATGTCGGCTCTGTGACCTTCAGGAGGTGCTCAGCCCTCTCTGGGCCTCCCTCGGCTTTGTGACCTGAGTGTTGAGCACGCTTGTGTGTGAAACGCCGTGGAAGGAGGCTGGCCTGAGTCAGTAGTCAGGAAAGATGACCCCATTTAGTGGGTGCTGGAAACAGCTCCCCTACTCATGCTGTCCTCCTGGGACACTCCTTCCAGAGGCTTCTCCTGGAGATCTTGTTACCAGATTTTACCCTATGGGTGCAGGAGGAGAGGGAAGGGGCCAGGGTGCCATTCCTGGGGTGCCTCTTGGGGCAACCCTGGCTGCTGGCTTTGGCTGGGTGGACTTTGGAAGGGACAACTGGATAGTTCCCACTGAAGGTTCTGGGGCTCCCTGGGGCCACGCAGCATCACCCAGGGTCTTCTAGCACCAAGTCCCTGAGTTCTCGACAATTTGAATGTGAGGTTCTCAGGAACCACTTGAAGGACAGAAAGGAGCGATAGTGGTGTTCCCCTGCCACTGCCCAACCCCCGTGGTTTCTGGATGGCCCTTCCAGCCCAGATGCCACAGGTACCAGAGTCCCACACAGGGCGCTGTGCACGACAGACACCGGGCCTAAGGAGGGTGGGAGCCCCCTGCACCCATGGTCCAGCCCCAGGCCCCAAAACCCCACACTTCCCCGGCGCCATGCCATTTGCTGCGGCCTGTGGAGCACTGGGAATGCTGCAAGGTCTGGCCCCAGCCTCCCTCCTAGCCCCCTCGCTTAGCCCACCGATGCATGCTGAAGCCCTTGTGGCCCCTGCTGTTTGGTCCTGCCCCAGGGCCTTTGCATCTGCTGTCCCTGCAGCCTGCGATGCTCTTTCCACAGAACTTTGCAGGACTGACTTCTTCCCAACCTTCAGGCCTCAGCTCAAAGATAACCTAATTGGTGAGGCCCTCCAGGATCACCTGACCTGGTGGCCCCTCTCCTCCAGGACATCACCTGCTCTCGTGTTACCTTGGGCTGCTTTCTTCCTCTTGCTTATCACCAACTCTCCAAAACTGTCTTGTTCATTGCTTTTCTTCTTTTAAAAATCTCTCTCCCTTGGTGAGAACATAAGCTTTGTGAGAGCTCATTCATCTGTGTAGTTCACTATGTGTCACCGGAACACATTAATGATAGTGCTTTGGTACAAAGTAGGTGATCAGTAAGTACTTATTGGTTAGACAAATGGGTAAATGAAAATGGATGGGTGGATATTTGCATGGATGGATGATTGGATGGTTGGATGGATGGGTGGGTGGATGGATGGATGGATTGATGAGTGGATAGGTGGGCGAGTGGATGGATGGATGGATGGATGGATGGATGGATGGATGGATGGATGAAGGGATGGATAAAGGGATGGAAGGGTGGGTAGATGGGTGACTGGATGGGTGGGTGGATGAGTGGGTGGTGGGTGGATGGATGGATGGACGGATGGATGGGTGGGTAGTTGCGTGAGTGGATGGGTGGGTGGATGGATGGATGGATTGGTGAGTGAATGGGTGAGTGGGTGGGTGGGTGGGTGGATGGATGGATGGATGGCTGGATACATACATGGGTGGATGGATGGATGGATGAATGGATGTATGGGTGGGTAGATGGGTGAGTGGATGGATGGGTGGATGGATGGATGGATGGGTGGATGGATGGATGGATGGATACATAGGTGGATGGATGGGTGGATGGATGGATGAACAGATGGATGAGTGGGTAGATGGGTGAGTGGATGGGTGGGTGGATGGATGGACGGATGGGTGGGTGGGTAGATGGATGGATGGATGGATACATAGGTGGATGGATGGGTGGATGGATGGACAGATGGATGGGTGGGTAGATGGGTGAGTAGATGGATGGATGGGTGGATGAGTGGATATATGGGTGGAAGGAAGGAAGGAAGGAAGGAAGGAAGGAAGGAAGGAAGGAAGGA